>NC_091154.1:2104092-2134092 GCF_040958095.1 Procambarus clarkii
CACCGGGACAAGCGGTGACGTCACGGCCCGCCCCATCTATGTATATACCGACGAGACACTTTAGGTAAATATCCGTGTCATGCCCGTGCCCTTGTGGGCGTGGTCACGTCTGAGGGAAGGAATATGTACATCAGATAAATGTAAGCAGGTGAGCAGTCGCGGGGGTGGACAGGTGGAGAAGCGGGTGGAAGAGTAGGAGGGGTGGACAGTGGAGGGGGGAGGGGTAGATAGTAGGTACAGATAAGAAGATTCAGTAGATGGTAGATCACACGTTCCAATCCCATATATAATGGGATTGGGCGATTCCGTAAGAATACCAACGCTTTAAGTGTGAGGACAGGTTGTATGGCTCTTTAACAGAGTCAATAGCGTATATACTTATAATACAACTATACACCATATGGCTATAATACAATATACGCTGCAGTGTAATATAATACCACAATACAACAGTACTGAAGCGTACTATGTATATACACCAACAACAGCGATATATATATATATATATATATATATATATATATATATATATATATATATATATATATATATATATATATATATATACTCTAGTCCTGAAATATGCTGCCTGACTGGAGATATACTAATGATTTATACACGTTGTATTTGCCTTAATACAACACAAACACGCCAGTCATACTTACGTCTTTAGTTGAATTTATTATTACAACATCTTACCTGGAATACAATAAAATAATAAAATTAATTAATCAATCAAAATATTAAATTATTATAATCATATTACAAAATATTTAGCAAATGTCGCGAATATTAATCTACGTTTTCTAGGAATACAATTCTCATAACAGAAAATGGGTTTGAATTAATCTTTAACAGGGGAAACCTTTGTATATAAAATATTTCGACCAAACAGTACTGATATTTTTTACATAATAACAATAATTTAATTACCATTATATGCAAAATAAAAAGAAAACAGAAAATAAGGCCTCATGGCCACGTGTCATTAGAAATAGGACAACTTGATCCTATCTGACAACTGCTAGCGCTCAGCGTTGCCAAAATGACGACTTACAATTATTGCATTTAGAGTGCTTATTTCAATCGTCACGTTTAGGTACATTCACTCACGATTCCTCGCTCTCAAACATCACAGACTCAAGACTCGTTATCCATTTGGCCGACTTCCACACCAATTGTAAATGGGACACCTTAAGGCACCAGTTGGCAACGGGACAAAAAAAATGGATGATGAGAGTTACTAGCTAGCAAAATATTGCACCCACTTATTATTCTCGACTGACAATATAATTGTAATTTTTCTTTGATTATACTAATTACGTTTGTATGTTTAATTGTCTATAATTGAAAAAATAGGCTAGGAATATAACTGTATATTTTAATAAATACAGAAATTTAACCTTGGCAACATAATTAACGTGTTTTGAAATCCTTGATTTTTTCAAATTGTATCAGGTCTTATAGAGCGAAATATTCAGAGGTTTGACGCAACCATCTGAAAAATATTACCACGATGCGTGCAAAAGCAAGTCTTGGTGATAAATATTGTTTATGAGAGAGAGTACTTATCTAGTTGTGCTTGCGTGGGTTGAGCTTTGGCTCTTTGGTAAAGTAAGTGTATGTGTCAGACAGGCACATATATGGAGACAAAGATAGGAGAAAAGGTGAGAAAGAGATACAGACATATAGAGGTTGACAGGCAAAATCAGAGAGACAAACAGTTCAGCTTCCCCATCAAAACCACGCTAGCATATTAAACCATGTGCAAAAACAGAAAATGGTAACTAGGTCAGTCACAACCGTCACCACAGAGAATGGAAAACCCATAGAAAACGCGAGACGGGAAATAGTCAACTCTAATTTAACCATCTATTTGTCAGTTGTTCAGCAACCCGTTCTCTAATTTGCCACTCCATAAAAAATGCACCAGTTTCGCCTAAACAGAAGCGCAAACAATAGAACAGTTTAGCCTAACCAGAAACGTACGAACCCAAGCACCTCATCTAACCTATAAAGATAGAAAATATATATAGAAAACGTCAATGTTATGATGCTTTACATGGTCCAGTTACGTCACCCGTACAACTACTGACCAGCATCTAACGGTGCTTAGTCTGACTGAACCCAATCTGTCGCATCTTACCGGCCTAAGCTTAAATAACCATGACACCTTGTTTGAACTGATAGGGTTGGTTGGTTAAGGCCTATTAACCTCTGGAGGGTTATAAATTTAGCTATCTGTTTACTTACCTGGCATAGGAGCCATACGAGATAATATTGCTAACAACTAAATATATATAATTACTGCGTTAAACATAAATTACGAAAAACAGTATGTAAATTTTTAAAAAATTAACTACTTAGGGGAGAAATAGTAATATTGTTACTGCTAATAATAAAAAGGATAATTGATGTTAATAATAAATACTAATAAGGAATAACACTAATAAAGACATTAGGTGATATTTACATTATTATCATGCGCCCAAGGGGCCCTTTGCCTCTTGCAACGCACAGCGAACTTCGTTGGGTGGGTGTAAACTGGACCTCGTGTGGCATGGGTGTAACTGGACCTCGTGTGGGGTAGGTGTAAACTGGAGCTTGTGTGGGGTAGGTGTAAACTGGACCTCGTGTGGGGTAGGTGTAAACTGGACCTCGTGGTGGGGTAGGTGTAACTGGACCTCGTGTAGGGTAGGTTGTAAACTGGAGCGTGTTTAGTTTAGATTAAAATATTAGCATAATACTCAAAATAACATTAACATAATACTCTCTCTCTGCCTATGTTAGTCCAGATGCTAGAGTATTCCAGCCTGAGATAGTATGACCAAAATCTAGCATAAAGTATCTTAGCTAGCATTCAAGAGCATGACCTAGGCCTATCAAGTTTTGAATGGCCTTACGAAATCTGTCTATATCATAACCTTTCATGGCGTTTAAAGAGAGAGCAAATGTGACCTAGCCTGACCTCAGGTTTGGAGGCCTCGACGGAGGCAAGGTCGTCCGCCATCCTGTGGGATAGGGCGGTCGTAGTCATCCTTAGCGATAATATGCTAGTTACCCCTCAGGTCGCTACCGTTTTCTTCTGGTTGTTCAAGGTCTGGAGAGCCGTTTTCTCGTTTTCTGTGTTTCAGCAATGTTTCTTATTGATATTTTCGCGTTTGTTTCTATAATAGGTTTTCTGCATATTTTCAATTATATTTCAAACTGTCCAGTTTTGTTCATTAGCATTGAATATGTATGGATCTATGTATATATATCTTCACTCACTGTATAATCTTTGTATCAATTTATAATTCTTTCTCGAGGTTTTATTCCTTATAGTTCTTAAAAGATTGATCTTTTAAAAACTATAAAAATATTTACAAAAACATCATCAATACAAATATTCGCGTCATGTGTGTGTGTTTAGTGGCCTTTGCTAGCTCCAACAGACTCCTTGACCTGACGTTGCACTTGGAGTTTCACGACGCAGAGGTCAGAGACGTGACCCCATCACGTCTTTGGGGTCAGATGTGAGTAATTAGCTCTAAGAGTAGTTGCCTTGAGAACGGCTGTTAATGCTTCGGGTAGTTTGAACAAGTTATGGTGTGATATACACTCATATAACTCGGGATTATATAGGAGCACAGCGTAGTTTGACCCCCCCACCCCCCAAAAGTGATGTTACGTATATACATGTATATACATAATGTGATTGCATTTACGAGGAGTTTATGATAATGTTAATCATTCAAATGTTATCATGGCTATTTGATTTCAACTTTACTATTTTTTGTTAGGGAAAACACCAAATATTCAAAATCCTATATATACATATAATTTGTTTAACTGTGCAACTTTAAATTATATATATGTGTGCTTATATTTTTGTATAACAAAATGAGCAAATTCCATTTTTTTTTAATAAATATATATATTTGTTGTTTTTTAAACACTGAAAAAAACGTACAACTATTCATAATTTTCTGAGTTAACACAACTCCAAACAAAGTAATTTATACAAAAATTAATCCCGCTAACAAAAATTTTGTTAATCTTCAAGTAAATTATTACGTCCCTTTGTCCCAGAAGGTTTTTACACCAGCTAAACATATATATATATTATATATATATATATATATATATATATATATATATATATATATATATATATATATATATATATCCAAACAACGTATTTGTTATACAAATATATATTACATATGTACTGGAAATACACAATCCAAGCTGAAAATTCAAAGCTTTGAATTTTCCTTTACAGAACTGCGGTTCAAGTAACACGAACACGAACGTCGGCATATATATATATATATATATATATATATATATATATATATATATATATATATATATATATATATATATATATATATATATATATATATATATATTAAAGGACGAAATAAATGATGGTTCCAGATGGCTACAAATTAATTAGGCTTTTCGTGGTGCAGTTCAACACGTCACTGAAATTAAAGTTAAAAAAATACAACTAGCACAAACTTTGACGAAATACACGTTGGCTGGCACGATTCTATTTTGTATTCCAGGATTAATAAGTGTTTTTCCTTACAACAATATAAACACTAAAAGCAAACACGTAAATTTGCATTTTATATGTATTATTTTCTCTATTATGCACACTTGTATATCTCATTCGCTATAACGATTAGATTTTCATCAACGAACACTGCTCTAAGGCACATGAACGATCACTTCTCCAAGGCTTATATACGAACACTGCTCCAAGGCCTATCAACTAACACTGCTCCAAGGCCTATCAACGAACACTGCTCCAAGGCCTATCAACGCACACTGCTCCAAGGCCTATCAACGGGGACTAGTGTGTTTACATGCGAGAGAGGAAGGTCCGCGGAGCAGCAGGAGGAACCGGCTCCTGTGGAGGACTGGCGTGTTATGGGGCTCGGGGCTGTGTAGGAGGGAGCAGGAGGTGTTGGTGGGGGTGTAATGGCTCCCCAGGTGTGTGGTGTAATGATTGGGAGGGAGCGGGGTGTGGTGGTGGTGATGTTGGTGATGTAAAGGTGGTGACCTTGAGAAGGTGAGGGACCTTCATGGAATTTACTTAATACGTATACTCTCTCTCTCTCTCTCTCTCTCTCTCTCTCTCTCTCTCTCTCTCTCTCTCTCTCTCTCTCTCTCTCTCTCTCTCTCTCTCTCTCTCTCCTCTCACTCTCTCTCTCTCTCTCTCTCTCTCTCTCTCCTCTCTCTCTCTCTCTCTCTCTCTCTCTCTCTCTCTCTCTCTCTCTCTCTCTCTCTCTCTCTCTCTCGTCTTCACCTTTCACCTCTTCGGATAACCCCCCTTACATGCCCTATAACCCCAGGCCAGATGGTGCTAACTTTCTCTACCTGTATCACAACTCCCCCCCCTCACCCCCCACCACCACCACCCAAACAAAATATGTATACAAATCAATCCAATTATTGCCATACTTGGCAACTTCTTATGTCAACAGTGAGGATGACGTCACACACACAAAGCTTGGCCTATTTTTTGTTGCTTTTTTTTAGAGAATAATAAACAAAGTGAATCAGGGAGACGAGCATGCAAGGCGGTTGCAACACTTCTCGCCTTAATGTCATGGATGAAAACAAAAATCTAAATTGAGGGAATTCGTTTAAAATAAGTGGATGTAATTTTCTTGCAGTGTTCACATATATATTTTTAAATATACGTGGTGGAGTCTGAGCCATCAATTGTCTTGGCGACAGATGACAGTGATCTCAACATACCACCCATTAAGCATTCCTGTGAGAGGCAATAATAATGATTATACAAAAATAGATTAAAATTTATAAAATTAACCACACATAAACGTGTTTTTAAATATAATAGAATGCAGACGAACAGCTTTCTAGACTGTATCTTTAGACTACCATTAAAAAAAACTTTTAGTTATATAAATTTGATTAAATGGGATTTATATGGAAGTTTTAAGCGTTGAAATGTTACCCCGATCACAGCATGGTAAACATTGTAGGGGGGCTAGGCGTCGCCTGTGACGTCACCAGCGAGTCAGGCCTCATTGGTCCTGCCCTATAGTGGGGGGGAGACAGAGAGAGAGACAGACAGACAGACACAGAGAGAGAGGGAGAGAGACAGACACAGAGAGAGAGTTCATCCTGTGAGTCACAGGGGTGACTGGCAGGACAGGGTCGAGATAGTGCACTATAGGCAGGCGAGAGAGAGAGAGGAGCCCTTCATGGCGGTCTAGACAAGAGTGGAAGTCCAGGTCTAGCAGCTGCGAATTACAACACAATGACTACACTTTTATTTAACCCCCTTCCCCCCCCCCACCACGGCTATACCCCCAACCTGGTGACCTTGGGCTGCCCCACTCCCCCCACCTACACCCACCTACACCCACCTTCACCCGCCCCAACCCCCGTACTAATCTCCTCCTCCCCACTGAAGCAGTAATCAACCTGGTATTTCCTCCAGTGTTTCAGGTATCGATTACATCCCTTGTGCCGGTTTAACAGGGTCGAGGGCCCTGACCTAGTTCTAGTTGTGGCGAGGATGAGCTATGGCTCCTGGGTCCCGCCTCTCTCGACCCCACAAACTACTCGCGAACTTCCATAAGACAATTACAAGCTCCTATAGTAAAAGCTGACTTATTTAAGTTCTTGATTCAAACATTCTAAGGGGACCGGATCGAATCCCTGTGCGGGACAGAAATGATTGGGCATCTTTCCTTTCACCTGATGCCTCTGCTCACCTAGCAGTAAATAGGCTAGGAGTTATAGTCAACTGTTGTGGCTTAAACACTTTTGGCAACCCACTTCTAAATCAATATGATGAGCTCCTCAGGTCAATATTCAGGAAGGCGCTCAACCTAGATTTAGATGACAGTCAGTGGGACCAAGCAACACTACCAGTGAGATTTGGAGGGATAGGCATACGAAAGGCAACTGAGGTAGCACTTCCAGCCTTCTTATCCTTATGTACAGCAGCCAACGAATTGGTAGGGCAGATCCTACCAGAGCGTATGAGAGAGACAGCGGGAACTCATGATCAAACGTTCATCGAAGCAGCCAGACAATGGGACGCCATTGCACACCCTCAACCCCGACCACTAGTCCCAAAAGACCACAAGCAGGCCCACTGGGATAGCCCCATAATGGAAAAGACTGTCACAGCAATGATTGACAACGCTGATGCTGAAAACAAAGCCCGCCTCCTAGCGGTAACAGCACCCCACGCCGGGGATTTTTTATTTGCTGTGCCCAATGCAGCCCTGGGACCTCGCCTCAGTCATGACGCTCTCCGCATTGGAGTTGCCCTTCGCTTTTGAGACACAAAGCAGAACGCTTTAAAAGAGACCAACGTCGTCTATGCCTTCAAATGCCCTCTTGGGGACTGTAAGCCTCAAAAAACTCAGTATATAGGCAAGACAACATCTCTTTCCAGGCGATTAACGATGCATAAGCAACAGGGCTCCATTAAGGAACATATAATCTCTCCCCACAACCAAACCATCACCAGAGAAATCTCAGCAAACAACACAGAAATTATCGATAGATACAGCGATAGCAGGCGGCTTGACATCTGCGAGGCACTACACATCAAGAAGTCAACACCAGCAATCAACAGCCAATTAATGCACAACTATATTCAACCCACTTCAAGACTCCGCTCCAATATAGAAGCATCAAGAAATATGGGCCAATAGGCCCACTGCAATTACATCCATTCTTACCTTCAATACCCATTATTTCGTGTTCTATCCTGTGTTGAAAGTTTTGTTCACCTCATCCAAAACTGTTGTAACATATCACCTAACCCAAAATGCGGGTATAAAATGAAAAATGAAAGCTGTTTAAATCATAGCATAAGTAAGAACTCTGTTTAGTGTTTGCAGGTAATAGTTGTGTGTGTGTAAACTAAAATTCTTTGAAAATGTAATAGGTTATTACGAAATGTGTTCAAGTGTCGTGTCAGACTAGAAATAAAAATGAATTTTGGAGAATTGATTTTTCAATTAACATCAACAGTGAACAGAAACATAAGAAAGATCGAGAAAATTCGTGTTAGAATTATTAATCTTACTTTTTCGGTCATATTTAATAATATATATATATATATATATATATATATATATATATATATATATATATATATATATATATATATATATATATATATATATATATATATATATATATATATATATTTATATATATATATATATATATATATATATATATATATATATATATATATATATATATATATATATATATATATATATATATATATATATATGGAAAACGCTAATCTCAAATGAAAATCGAAGATTGCTATGAAATTTTCACACAACGTTGCATTCGCATCCGAGCGGGTTTATATATACATATTATATATATGTCACGTCTGTGACAGAAAAAAAAACATTTTTTTTTTTAAATACTGTGTTATTCATGTGTTCTTCATGGGAGGGAAATCTTCGAAACCTCTTTACCGATTGCTTTGAAATTTTGACACAACGTTGCATTCGACTAGGCACATGTTTTTATATACCTGCCATATGTATGCCACACCTGTGACAGGGAAAAACATTCTTTTTTTGAAAAACAGCGCCATCTGTTAGACGTAAGAGCAACACCCTGTTATTTCCGAAAGTTCTTCACCAATGGCTTTGAAATTTTGACACAACGTTCCATGTCGATATGCGCATGTTTTTATATACCGACTATATAGATCCCACACCTATAACAGGTAAAAACATGCCTTTTTTTGAAAAAACAGCACCATCTGCTGCACATAATAGCAACTCACGCTATATTAAATATGTTATGATTCCATTTCAATGTTTCCGATTGCATTGATAAATTTAATTTTCATAAATTTTGATGTATTTGCATTTTGATTTAATTATTTTGTGTGACCTTGCGGTGAAATTGAGCTGTGTTGTGTACCATTTCGTATGCATAAGTATAGATGCAACACCTGTGACAGAAAATATCATTAATTTTTTTAAGAAACAGCGCCATCTGTTGCATGTAAGAGCAACACACGCAATACTTAATATGTTATGATTCCATTTCAATGTTTCTGATTGCTCAATTTCAATTTCTTATGACAAATTGAATTGTCATAGATTTCAATTGATTTTCACTTTGATTTAATTTTTGTGTGTGACATTGCATTGGAAATGAGCTGAGTTGTTTACCGATCATTTCTTGAACATAATTTATATTTTTATTTTTTCATTTCGTTTTTCTAACTGATTGTCTTATATTTCAGTGATGGGAACATCAGATCGTTTGGGAATGCATCAAACGAGAGAGTGGGGAATGTTGGGGATGACGAGGGGACAGGAGTGGGGGATAATGGGGAGGAAGAGGGGACATGGGAGGAGGTAATAGGGGGAGGGAGAGGGGAAGGGGCAGTTGGGGATGGTGGGGACGAGGGGACAGGGCAGGGTGAATGGTGGGAAGGACTGGTAGATAAGGGAAGGTTGCTGTGGCCGGGTACAGCTAGTACGTATATATATACAGCTAGTATATATATATATATACCCGGGTACGGCCGGCTTTGGGGTGTCCTAATGCTTTGGGGTGTTGAGGGTCTTTAACAAACCTCCGGCTCCATGTCCCCTTCCATGCAACTCAGATAAATCCAAGTAGAATCCCCAAGAAACATAACAATTAAGTTTACCCCGAAATCTCCATTTTCCTATTTGGCCAGTATATTCCCCACGTGCCGCACCCCGTTTTCTTTAACTTGGGGCCGGGCCATGGGAGTACTATAGGTGTTGGTACGGTCGGGTTTTATGTGCTGGGGAGGGCTCTAAACGACCCTATAAGGGATTAGACGCTGTCGTTAGTGTCTAGGGGTGTTAGCCCCACATGCCTCACACAAGAGACAGACAGACACAGAAAGGAGAGAGACACAAAGATACAACGAAAGAGATTGGGGCCGCGGTTCGAGACACCCAGGTAAACAGAACCCTACCAACCTAATCTTCTTCAAATCTCCATCTATAAACCTCCCAATCCCTACCCCCAGTACCTATAAGCCTCTCAACATGACAAACAGGCTTGACTAACAGCTACGTCAGCCTCCCGTCTCGCCTACAGGGAGTCAGGGGGTTAAATGACCGCCATTAAACCATTGGCCGTGCGAGGCACTAACTTTAGCACCTTATAGTCTGCAGCGCTAACTTTAGCACCTTATAGCCCGCAGCGCTAGCTGATATGGCAACACTATGCCCTCTACCCCTCTCTATGGCAACACTATGCCCTCTACTCTCTCTATGGCAACACTATGCCCTCTACTCTCTCTATGGCAAAACTATGCCCTCTACTCTCTCTACTGCAACACTATCCCCTCTCTATGGCAACACTATGCCCTCTACCCCTCTCTATGGCAACACTATGCCCTCTACTCTCTCTATGGCAACACTATGCCCTCTACTCTCTCTATGGCAACACTATGCCCTCTATCCTCTCTATGGCAACACTATGCCCTCTACTCTATGGCAACACTATGCCCTCGACTCTCTCTATGGCAACACTATGCCCTCTACTGTCTCTATGGCAACACTATGCCCTCTACTCTCTCTATGGCAACACTATGCCCTCTACTCTCTCTATGGCAACACTATGCCCTCTACTCTCTCTATGTCAACACTATGCCCTCTATCCTCTCTATGGCAACACTATGCCCTCTACCCCTCTCTATGGCAGCACTATGCCCTCTACCCCTCTCTATGGCAACACTATGCCCTCTATCCTCTCTATGGCAACACTATGCCCTCTATCCTCTCTATGGCAACACTATGCCCTCTACTCTCTCTACTGCAACACTATGCCCTCTACCCCTCTCTATGGCAAGACTATGCCCTCTACTCTCTCTATGGCAAGACTATGCCCTCTACTCTCTCTATGGCAACACTATGCCCTCTACTCTCTCTATGGCAACACTATGCCCTCTACTCTCTCTATGGCAACACTATGCCCTCTACCCTCTCTATGGCAACACTATGTCCTCTACCCTCTCTATGGCAACACTATGCCCTCTATCCTCTCTATGGCAACACTATGCCCTCTACCCTCTCTATGGCAACACTATGCTATCTACCACTCTCTATGGCAACACTATGCCCTCTACCCTCTCTATGGCAACGCAATGCCCTCTACCACTCTCTATGGCAACACTATGCCCTCTACCCTCTCTATGGCAACACTATGCCCTCTATCCTCTCTATGACAACACTATGCCCTCTACCCCTCTCTATGGCAACACTATGCCCTCTACCCCTCTCTATGGCAGCACTATGCCCTCTACCCCTCTCTATGGCAACACTATGCCCTCTACCCTCTCTATGGCGACACTATGCCCTCTATCCTCTCTATGGCAACACTATGCCCTCTACCCTCTCTATGGCAACACTATGCCCTCTACCCCTCTCTATGGCAGCACTATGCCCTCTACCCCTCTCTATGGCAACACTATGCCCTCTATCCTCTCTATGGCAACACTATGCCCTCTATCCTCTCTATGGCAACACTATGCCCTCTATCCTCTCTATGGCAACACTATGCCCTCTACCCTCTCTATGGCAACACTATGCCCTCTATCCTCTCTATGGCAACACTATGCCCTCTATCCTCTCTATGGCAACACTATGCCCTCTATCCTCTCTATGCCAACACTATGCCCTCTACTCTCTCTATGGCAACACTATGCCCTCTATCCTCTCTATGGCAACACTATGCCCTCTATCCTCTCTATGGCAACACTATGCCCTCTACCCTCTCTATGGCAACACTATGCCCTCTACTCTCTATATGGCAACACTATGCCTTCTACCCTCTCTATGGCAACACTATGCCCTCTACTCTCTATATGGCAACACTATGCCTTCTACCCTCTCTATGGCAACACTATGCCTTCTACCCTCTCTATGGCAACACTATGCCCTCTACTCTCTATATGGCAACACTATGCCTTCTACCCTCTCTATGGCAACACTATGCCCTCTACTCTCTATATGGCAACACTATGCCTTTTACCCTCTCTATGGCAACACTATGCCCTTTACTCTCTATATGGCAACACTATGCCTTCTACCCTCTCTATGGCAACACTATGCCCTATACCCTCTCTATGGCAACACTATGCCTTCTACCCTCTCTATGGCAACACTATGCCCTCTATCCTCTCTATGGCAACACTATGCCCTCTACCCTCTCTATGGCAACACTATGCCCTCTACCCTCTCTATGGCAACACTATGCTACCTGCGTCCAAACTAAGACCTCTACTCCACTTCCAATGGCAACATTACACAATATATCCCCTTCCCTATGGCAATACCCTCCTCCATCTTATGGCAAACACACCCCCTTTATATCCTCATGGCAGCACATATGTGCATATGTATACATGTATTATGTATAAACATCAATTTATGTATTCAGAATGACGACGTTTTCAAAGCAAGGTGAATGTATTGTTTTGAATACTATATAATAGTGATCTAATATATATATATATTATATAAGTATAAATATTATATAAATAAATATATATATATATAAGTGATATAATAGTGAGTAATAGCATATATCACTGAATACCCAATTATCCTAAGATAATCTATCCTCAACTAATCGTTAACTAATAATGTTTCTTAAAACTATTATTTAAAAAAATTACCCACAAATACAAATTCATTCTACCCCCTTATCTTGAGGTTGTCTTGAGATGATTTCGGGGCTTTTTTAGTGTCCCCGCGGCTCGGTCCTCGACCAGGCCTCCACCCCCAGGAAGCAGCCCGTGACAGCTGACTAACACCCAGGTACCTATTTTACTGCTAGGTAACAGGGGCATACGGTGAAAGAAACTCTGCCCATTGTTTCTCGCCAGCGCCTGGGATCGAACCCAGGATCACAAGTCCGGCGTGCTGTCCGCTCGGCCCACCGGCTTCCGACCCTTGCATGGTAAAAAATAATAAAAATCTAAACACACACACACACACACACACACACACACACACACACACACACACACACACACACACACACACACACACACACATACACACACACACACGCACGCATACACACTCACACTCACTGGAAAAAGTTAGAAAATAATTCAGAAACTTAAGTAAGGAGGCATTTAGGGCGCTTTACACTGCTTACGTAAGGCCAGTCTTAGAGTATGCCGCCTCATCATGGAGTCCCCATCTGAAGAAGCATATAAGGAAACTGGAAAAGGTTCAGAAGTTTGCAACGAGACTCGTCCCAGAGTTATGAGGGATGGGATATGAAGAGCGTCTGAGGAAACTGTGCCTTACGACACTAGAACAAAGAAGGGAGAGGGGGGGGGACATGATAGGAATGTATAAAATACTCAGGGGGATAGACAGGGTGGACATAGACGAAATGTTCACACGGAATAGTAACAGAACGAGAGGACATGGATGGAAGCTGGAAACTCAGATGAGTCACAGAGATGTTATTAAGTTTTCTTTTAGCGTGAGAGTAGTGGAAAAATGGAATGCACTTAAGAAACAGGTTGTGGAAGCAAATTCTATTCATAATTTTAGAACTAGGTATGATAGGGAAATAGGACAGGAGTCATTGCTGTAAACCGATGCTCGAAAGGCGGGATCCAAGAGCTAATGCTCGATCCTGCAGACACAAATAGGCGAGTACACACACACGAAACTACAGTCATCAGAACATACTCTCCAAAAATAATAGACCCAAGTGATGACATACAATAAGCATAATCCTATTCAACTCACTAAATATTTAAAATAAAGTAAAATACACACACTCACGCAGTTCTAGACAAGAATCTTTCTCGGAAACTTAATATTCACATAAAAAAAACTTATTTACACGTGGACCGCAGTTGGTAGATCTATAAATTGACACCATGAATGGGGCACTTAAGTAAACACAATTTAGCACCTGACTCATCCCTCTAACCATTAAGACGGCTTTAAATTCAAATTGCGGCCAAAATAAACAATTCTAATGGAAATTATGAGTAGATGTTGAGAGAGAAGCACCGAACCTCCTTGGAACCGAGCCACTATTGCTGCCAAGTTGATTAGCGAGACATGTTGACTTTTTATAATATATATATATGACTATAAAGAAGGCAGTCGTATGTGGAGGCGAGAGAGAGATGAGTTACTAGAGCAACAATAGAGGGACTCACCGGAGCGTGTGAGAGCGAGCGGGAAGGTGTAAGGCGAGCAGTAACACTGGGCACACGACCCCTCCCCAACCTGTACTGTATCTGGCCAGACAAAATTAACCTGGGGGGGTGATGTGGGCTCACCTCTGACCACCGGAGCTCCCCTCACACTCTCTCCCACTCTCTCGCCACACACACAATTTATATATCATTAATAAATAATATATATATTTATAAAATATATATTTATATTTATAAAATACACGCACTCACGCAGTTCTAGACAAGAATCTTTCTCGGAAACTTAATATTCACATAAAAAAAACTTATTTACACGCGGACCGCAGTTGGTAGATCTATAAACCGCGTGTAAATGTATATTTAAGAAAGCACAACAAACCTGTATTAGAGGGGACCTAAAAGTCCCCTCTAATGCGTTATGTGTGCTTTTATCCGAGGCTTTAAAAGAAAGCAGTCTTTCTTTTAAACATATTTCGTTGAAAACGACAAAAACATTAGATTTATAATTCAGCCACTACGAATCTTCTCGATATTTCTTACGTTTTTCCTCACTGAAACAGGAGGTTGAAAAATTAACTCTCCAAAGTTCGTTTTTACTTTCTATTGGGCCTGACGCCTATAGTGATGCGTTTCGTAAGATCACTCCTCACATTCTCAAAGACAAAATCTACCGTTCTTAGCACCGGGCTAAATCCTCTTAAGGATTAGAGGGGAGAGAGGGGGGCGCGCCAGAGGGAAAAGGGGGGTGTGGGGGGGGGGGGAAGATGACACTCTTGTCGACCGTGTAATGTCCATTTGTGTCTCCCCCCCAACCCCATCAACCCCCCCCCCCAACCCCATCACCCCCCCCCAATCCCATCACCCCCCCCCCCTCATCACTGTCACTTAACAGTCAACCGGTAATTAACCTGCTTTTAACATCCGGTGATGACGTTTGTTTGTTGATGAAGTTTTACTGCGGTGATGGGTCTATGGATGGGTGGGGGGTCACACTAGGGGGGTCCAGTGGGGGTCACACTAGGGGGGTCCAGTGAGGGTCACACTAGGGGGGTCCAGTGGGGGTCACACTAGGGGGTCCAGTGGGGGTCACACTAGGGGGGTCCAGTGAGGGTCACACTAGGGGGGTCCAGTGGGGGTCACACTAGGGGGTCCAGTGAGGGTCACACTAGGGGGGGTCCAGTGGGGGTCACACCAGGGGGGTCCAGTGAGGGTCACACCAGGGGGGTCCAGTGGGGGTCACACCAGGGGGGTCCAGTGGGGGTCACACTAGGGGGGTCCTGTGGGAGTCACACTCTTCACTCATACCAACACTAATCAAACCTACAGTCCCCAATCATACCCGACCAGTCTTCAATCATATTCAACAGTCCCCAATCATACTTTAAGTCCCTAATCATACCCTATCAGTCCCCAATCATACCCAACAGTCTCCAATCATAACCAACAGTCCCCAATCATACCCAATCAGTCCCTAATAATACCCCTAACAGTTCCAAATCATACGCCAAAAGTTCCCAATCATATCCTATCAGTTGCCAATTATACCCAAAAGCACACAATCATGCTCTAACAGTTCCCAATCACACCCAAGTCCCAAATCATACCCTATTAGTCCCTAATCACACCCAACAGTCCCTAAACATACCCTAACAGTCCCCAATCATAACCTAACAGTCCCCAATCACACCTAACAGTCCCTAATCATACCCAACAGTGCCCAATCATATCCTAACAATTCCCAATCATGCACTAACAGTCCCCAATCATACCTAACAGTCCACAATCATACCCCTAACAGTCCCCAATCATACCCAACAGTCCCTAATCATACCCAACAGTGCCCAATCATATCCTAACAATTCCCAATCATGCACTAACAGTCCCCAATCATACCAACAGTCCCCAATCATAACAGTCTTCCAATCATGGCCTAACAGTCACCAATTATATACAACAGTCCCCAATCATACGCTAACAATCACCCAATCATACCCCTAACAGTCCCCAATCATACCCAACAGACCCTAGTCATAATCAACAGTCCCCAATCATACCCAACATGCCCGAATCATACCCTAAGAGTCCCCAATCATACCTAAGAGTCCCCAATCGTACCCCCGAACAGTCCTCAATTATACCCCTAACAGTCCACAATCATACCCAACAGTCCCCAATCATACCCTAAGAGTCCCCAATCATACTCCCTAACAGTTCACAATCATACCCAACAGTCCCCAATCATACCCTAACAGTCCCCAATCATACCCCTAACAGTCCACAATCATACCCAACAGTCCCCAATCATACCCTAAGAGTCCCCAATCATACCCCTAACAGTCCTCAATTATACCTAACAGTCCCCAAACATACCTGAAATATATCCAGCAGGGGTCAAGAGTATGCTATAAACTAATGCTGTTATATCCAGAATCACAATGGGGATTCAGAGCTGGCAGGTCCACCATCGACATGGTCTTTTCCCTCAGACAACTGCAGGAGAAATGCAGGGAACAGAAGCAGCCACTCTTCGTAGCCTTCATAGATCTGACGAAGGCCTTCGACCTCGTCAGCAGGGATGGCCTGTTCAAGATCCTCCCCAAGATCGGATGCCCACCCAGGCTCCTCAGCATCATCAGATCTTTCCATGAGAACATGAGGGGCACCGTGGTCTTTGATGGCCTAACATCAGACGCCTTTGACATCCGAAGTGGAGTAAAGCAGGGCTGCGTACTGGCTCCAACCCTATTCGGGATTTTCTTCGCAGTTATGCTGCGGCACGCCTTCAGATCTGTCACGGAAGGCATTTACCTCTGGACCAGGTCGGATGGAAAGCTCTTTAACCTCGCCAGGCTGAGAGCCAAGACGAAGGTTCGGCTGAGGTGTCTGCGCGACTTCCTTTTTGCCGACGACGCAGCAGTCACTGCCCACTCAGCTGAAGACCTCCAACGGCTCATAACCCGCTTCAGCGAGGCCTCTCAGGCTTTCGGACATCAGCCTGAAGAAAACACAAGTCATGGGACAAGGAGTGGACTCCCCACCTGACATCGGCATCTCTGATTCCAAACTGGAAGTTGTTCACGACTTCGTGTACCTGGGCTCCACAATCTCTGACTCCCTCTCTCTTGATACGGAGCTAAACAAACGCATCAGTAAGGCATCTACTACCATGTCCAGACTGACAAAGAGAGTGTGGGCTAACAATAGGCTAACTGAGTATACTAAGATTCAGGTTTACAGAGCCTGTGTCCTGAGCACTCTCCTTTATGGCAGTGAGTCTTGGACACTCCGCGCCCGTCAGGAAAGACAGCTGAATGCCTACCACATGCGCTGCCTTCGACACATCTTGGACATCACCTGGCAGGACAAGATGACAAACAACAACGTCTTGAGGAGAGCAAGAATCTCCAGCATGTACACAATGCTGAAACAGAGACGAATGCGCTGGCTCGGGCACGTTGTGCGAATGGGCGACGGCAGGATCCCCAAGGATCTCCTGTACGGAGAGCTGATGCAGGGAAAGCGTCCAACAGGCAAGCCCCAGCTACGGTATAAAGACGTATGCAAGAGGGACCTGAAAGCCATGGACGTCGATCTTGCTATATGGGAGACACAGGCTGCAGACCGTTCAGCCTGGAGGCAGTCTGTTCAAAGAGGTCTCTCCAAGTTCGAGGAGTCACTTGTCAAGGAATCGGAGGCAAAGAGACAGAGAAGGAAAGCCGGTAGCCAGGAAGACAGACCAGAATCGGACTTCGTTTGTGCTCGGTGTGGGATGGACTGCCACTCTCGGATTGGCCTCATCAGTCACACCAGACGCTGCACCAGGATTGACAACCAGGGCGCAACTCCATAGTCTCCCGAGACTGAAGGATGCCTACTACTATATGACAGTTGTTAATGACATTTCTGTTTTATCTGACAGTTGTTTACGACATTTCTGTTTATCTGACAGTTGTTTACGACATTTCTGTTTATCTGACAGTTGTTTACGACATTTCTGTTTATCTGACAGTTGTATATTACATTTCTAAAACACATAAAGTTCCAGGAAAGGTTTTAAAGTGTATGTATTGTACATATATGTGTGTGTATCTATACGCTAGAATGTCTTTCTATTTGTGTCTCTCCAAGAATGGTGGCCAGACTCTTTGCATGGTGACCAATGCAGGGTAGGTGACCATCATAAGCATTGACCAGTATGGTACAATCTTCAGGTGTTCGAGTCGACCCAAGAACCTGGTCGATCAGGGGTATACCCAGCTGACTGGGTATACAAATCTCGAGTAAATCACTGATGTAAACTGCTACTTGTATGCCCAACCACTTGGGCAGGACGGAAGAGCGACGGCCTCACTTAATGCAGGTCTGTGTTCAATCCCCCGACCGTCCACCAAGTGGTTGGGCACCATTCCTTTCCCTCCGTCCCATCCCTAATCTTTATACTGCCTCTTTCCCAGTGCTATTTAGTCGTAATGGCTTGGCGCTTTCTCCTGACAATTCTTTTCTCATAAAACCAACCCCTAAAGAAACTGTTACTCGCCTTTGTTAACTCTTATAACAGTAAAAGTCATAAATCACACAAGATCTGTAAATATGAGGACTCAAGGAAGCCATTTTGCATTATTTATATTAAGAAGATTCTCAAGATAAAGTGGACTTGTACCTCGATAAGACTGAGTTCTGAGAGTTCTTTTACCCCCCCCCCTCCCCCAAGCCCGGCCCGAGGCCAGGCTTGACTTGGGAGAGCTTGGTCCACCAGGCTGTTGCTTGGAGCGGGTTGGGTAGTGTACTATAGGGTTGGGTAATATATTTTAGGGTTGGGAAGTGTAGTATAGGGTTGGGTAATATACCTTAGGGTTGGGTAGTGTTCTATAGGGTTGGGTAATATACCTTAGGGTTGGGTAGTGTTCTATAGGGTTGGGTAATATACCTTAGGGTTGGGTAGTGTACTATAAGGTTGGGTAATATATTTTAGGGTTGGGTAGTGTTCTATAGGGTTGGGTAATATACCTCAGGGTTGGGTAGTGTACTATAGGGTTGAGTAATATACCTTAGGGTTGGGTAGTGTACTATAGGGTTGGGTAGTGTACTATAGGGTTAAGTAGTGTTAGAGAGACGGTAAGGAACCTCTCACTGACCTCATCACAAGCGGCACAGCGAGGCTTGAGCTGCTCAGCATAGTGCCTGCCACAGAGCACCGTCTCCTCCCACACACAGTAGACCAGGTCAACCAGCAGCTCCTTACAAGTGGCACAGGTGAAGCAGGCCGGGTGCCATGTGGCCTCTTCCCCACACCTTGGGGCCACCACCGCCACTGACCCCTTGCTGATCACTTCTCCGCACCCTCGGCACTCCTGCAACACCAATAATGAGTAAATCACTGTGCACAACGAGTAGTAATCAGTCATTAACACGGGTACAGGAGTATAATGTCTCTCTAGAATCTAGATTATACTCAGTAATAACAAGTTGGTGCATACAAATTAAACGAGTTTATCCATCAATGTCGTTTTCTTTTATATCCGGAGAAACTGATAAAAGAAAACGATCAATGGAAAACGTTAGAGTGGGTGACTTAACAATTCCTTCCCTCCGAAATTTAAATTATTTATCATTACTTCAACTACCCCCAACAAACAATTTACACACTTGACAACCCTCCCGCAAGACGCTACTCACAATATTATGTGGAATGTGGGGCTTAATAATGCCAATATCGAGCGCGATGTCGTTCCTGGCCGCCACGAAGTCCTTGAAGGAGGTGTGGTGCTGGGGCTCGACGTGTCTGGTAAAGGCGAGGGCCAGGTCCTGCTTGGGCAGCTGGAGCATCAGCTGGCGCTCCCGGGCCTTCTCCCCCGGCGTGGCCAGCCGCGGCACCTTGTGGCCAGGCAGGCAGCTCATGTAGTCGTAGATCTGTAGAAGAGGGCCATCTTATAGCAGCAAGGGCCGTATTGAAGGGGAGGGCCACGTTGAAGGGGAAGGGGGCCATGTTGATGGACAAGGGCCATGTTGAAGGGGAAGGGGGCCATGTTGATGGACAAGGGCCATGTTGAAGGGCAAGGGTCACGTTGAAGGGGAAGGGAAGGGCCATGTTGAAGGGAAGGGCCATGTTGAAGGGGAAGGGAAGGGCCATGTTGAAGGGGAAGGGAAGGGCCATGTTGAAGGGGAAGGGAAAGGCCATGTTGAAGGGAAGGGCCATGTTGAAGGGGAAGGGGGCCATGTTGAAGGGGAAGGGGGCCATGTTGAAGGGGAAGGGCCATGCTGAAGGGGGCGGGCCATGTTGCAGGGAAAGAACTATACTGAAGGGAAGGGTCACGTCGCTGTGTAAACCACACACTTTTATTATACACGACTGACTCAAGTAAACCCGGCGCTCGTAGAGCCAGCGTGAGGTAGACTGTTAGGTGAGGTCAGTTTGGTTAGTCAAGTTCTGATTACAATAGACTAGGTTACGTGATATTAATTAGGTTAACTCTGATTAATGAATTCAGAGGAACAAGGCAGGACAAGTTTTCTTTCAGCTTCTAAACTACTCAAAGAAAATGTGAATTAACGGCAATGTGGCAAACTGCGATAATCTTCCCAGCTTGTCGCATATCATTAATCTTGTTTAATTACTACTAAAACCTTCAATGATTTAGGCCCCTTGCTTCTATCCTACAAGAATGTCCCTGTGTGTGCTTCACAGCCTATAATGATGCCGTCCCCTTATAAATTAAAGATACAAAGACATTGCGAACAATTATTCAAGTATTACTGAGGTAAGTAATTATCTCAGTAATACGTGAGATAATTACTGCAAGCACACCTGTCCGAAGTGGTATTAATAAAAGATATATAATTTATTAGTTAATCCAAATGGTAAAGTCTACCATACAATTTCAAAGCTTATTCCAAGCGATTGCATAATAGAAAACGTAAGCGTTGCAACAACATAAAAAACGGCATTGCTTAGGAACTCAGGGATGACTTTAGAATATATTACACGTTGTCGCTTAAGCCTAATACACAAAAAAATTACAATATAAAAACATTGCATGTATATAAATTTAAGCTTGAGGACACCAATACATCTCTTGTCCAGTGTCCTTGTCAGCTTAATAATTGTTTACAAATTATTATAATTATAATAGTCCAAGATATTGATTTCTGAAACCAAACCTAACTCATTCCGGCCTAGATAACTAGCCCCTAATCCGGCCTACCTAACTACCCCCCAATCCGGCCTACCTAACTAGCCCCCAATCCGGCCTAGATAACTAGCCCCCAATCCGGCCTACCTAACTAGCCCCCAATCCGGCCTAGATAACTAGCCCCCAATCCGGCCTACCTAACTAACCCCCAATCCGGCCTACCTAACTAGCCCCCAATCCGGCCTACCTAACTAGCCCCCAATCCGGCCTACCTAACTACCCCCCAATCCGGCCTACCTAACTAGCCCCCAATCCGGCCTACCTAACTAGCCCCCAATCCGGCCTACCTAACTAGCCCCCAATCCGGCCTACCTAACTAGCCCCCAATCCGGCCTACCTAACTAGCCCCCAATCCGGCCTACCTAACTACCCCCCAATCCGGCCTACCTAACTAGCCCCCAATCCGGCCTACCTAACTAGCCCCCAATCCGGCCTACCTAACTAGCCCCCAATCCGGCCTACCTAACTAGCCCCCAATCCGGCCTACCTAACTACCCCCCAATCCGGCCTACCTAACTAGCCCCCAATCCGGCCTACCTAACTAGCCCCTAATCCGGCCAGCACAAATCTTATTATCTTAACCCATCAGAGCATAATTTGGTCTATTGTATCCAAGCCTCACCTTCGACTAGCCGCCGGCTTCTTGTCTTCGTCGAGGGCCCGTGGAGAGAGATGGTGACCCTTCAGATAAACTCAGGTAAATAATAGTCTCAGCTAATCTACTAGCCGAAATTTCTCCCCATATTAATTAGTTCTCCCATGGGGGGACAGGCTGTCTGTGTACCTATAGACGTTAGGCTATAGGTTACCCCTCCCCCCCCCCCAAGGATGCAACTCTACAACAGTAGCCTAACTATCCCGGGTACCCATTCACTGCTAGATGAACAGCAAGGGGCATTAGGGGAAAGGACACGTGGCCAACCGTTTCTGTCCCGGCCGGGATTCGCGCGTCTATCCAACGCTCGAAACAATCCATCCATCCATCCCACGTCTGTTATGTTACCCGGGATTTTTTTTCCCATATATCACCGATCTTATTTATTTAAAACATTTATTAACCAGTATTTACCCAGGTCTTAATTAATATAATTTATGTCTATTGTTTCATGTTCAAATTTTGTAATTATGTATGTGACACCTTATATATGTATATACCCTTTCATCTATAGATTATATATGCACTGAGAGGTATACCCAGCATATTTGAAGCCTCTTATTGAAACATGTCCGAATCTACGTCTGGAATCCTGAATCAATTTCTCATTTCTTTCCTGACCTTCACTTCCCCTCCTGAGCCCCACCCAGCCAACCTCATTAATCCACATTCCTTGCCCCACCCATTCCCATTAAGGCCGCCTGACCCCATTTCCGAAGCTCGGGTGAAATGGTATTCAAATTTCCCGTCCCAAAACTCTCGCTAATGGCGGGAGGGAGAATGGTTGAGGGGGAGACTCACCTGTTCACTGGTCAAGCCGGGTGGCACCCAGGTATACCCTTCCTGGAGGCACAGTTCACGGCTGCTCCGCCTGTGTGGGGGTGTTCAGTTAGTGTGGGTACACTGCAGGAATACACACACACACGCACATGCACATGTACGCGCGCGCACACACGCACGCATACACACGCACACACATACATACACAAGGGTCAATAGGCTAATTGCTCTATCTTGAACGAAGTACGCATAGGTGAATACAGAAGTATACATATGTAAATACATATATATATATATATATATATATATATATATATATATATATATATATATATATATATATATATATATATATATATATATATATATATATATATATATATATATAGTATATTTTGGTAGCAGTCTTTCCTGTAGACATATATTATTAAATATGACCGAAAAAGTAAGATTAATAATTCTAACACTAATTTTCTCAATCTTTCGTACATTTCTTTTTACTGTTGGTGGTAATTCAAAAATCAAATCTCCAAAATTCGTTTTTATTTCTAGTCTGACGCGACACTTGAGCGCGTTTCGTAAAACTTATTACATTTTCAAAGACTTTACTTTAAACATACACAACTGAATAGAACTTACACATCTCCGATTTGTTTATATCGGAGATATAAATATTTGATATAAACAAATCGGAGATGTGTAAGTTCTATTCAGTTGTGTATGTTTAAACTAAAGTCTTTGAAAATGTAATAAGTTTTACGAAACACGCTCAAGTGTCGCGTCAGACTAGAAATAAAAATGAATTTTGGAGAATTGATTTTTGAATTACCTCCAACAGTAAAAAGAAATGTACGAAAGATTGAGAAAATTCGTGTTAGAATTATTAATCTTACTTTTTCGGTCATATTTAATAATATATATATATATATATATATATATATATATATATATATATATATATATATATATATATATGTATATATATATATATATATATATATATATATATATATATATATATATATATATATAATATATATATATATATATATATATATATATATATATATATATATATATATATATATAATATATATATATATATATATATATATATATATATATATATATATATATATATATATATATATATAATATATATATATATATATATATATATATATATATATATATAATATATATATATATATAATATATATATATATATATATGTAAATACATTTATAGGAATAGTGTGCAGTTGGGAGAACTAATTAAGTTTGGTCTATAACACAGGTCTGAGTAATTTTTGCTTTCAAGTTTTTAATTCTGATTCTGCAACCCGTCTTCCATTCATTCTGAACGAATAGAACGTCGCAGTTTTGACGTATACTCTCCATAAGGCTAAAACTGGTCGTTCTAGAAAATGTAAGCGACTCGACGCGAAATTGATACACTGTCCCGTTTTCTGTTTTGGGTCCTCTGGCAGGTTAGGATAAGAGGCACTTTAGTACGACGGTTTCTTGACGTTGGGGGAAAGTTAGGAGGACGGGCGGAATTCTATACATGTCCAACGTGCGGAATTCACATTTGGTATTCGCTTCCAATGGTCAGTTCAAGGTGTCTATCGCTTTCTCTCCATATATAAAACTGTTTTTCTTTCCAGGGGCCAGATTCACGAAAGCATTTACGCAAGCACTTACGAACCTGTACATCTTTTCTTAATCTTTGGCGGCTTTGTTTCCAATTATGAAACAGTTAATGAGCTCCGAAGTACCAGGAGGCTGTTTATAACAATAACAACAGTTGATTGGCAAGTTTTCATGCTTGTAAACTGTTTAATAAATGTAACCAAAGCCGTCAAAGATTGAGGAAAGATGTACACGTTCGTAAGTGCTTGCGTGAATCTGGCCCTTCTAGTAACACTCAGGAGACAGAGGGCAGTTGCCGCCTCCTTTGTGTGAACGTCCCGTAGATGACAAACCAATATCATTCTCATTGCATTTGTGTTGTGAACCCCGCACCCATCCCGTGGAAAGGGTTACAGAGACACATGTATAATGGGGTTCAGGAACTCAACCCCCATAGTTCGTTTAGCTAAGCAAGTAACAGTCTTGTAAAGCTAGGGTTACACAATGGTAAATGTTATATACACGTGTACATACGTATATACATTTATTATGAACGGAATGAATGGCTTTTCCAGAAGATTTGTTCAAGTTCAAGTATGTTTATTGAGACAATAAAATACATCTCAAAGGGATAGAGTAGATTAGGCTATTTCTACCCCAGCCCAGAAGCTTCTGTAATGCAGTTGCTGAACGTCTGGTCAGCTAGTCCTCGTCATTTGCTGCCACCATCTTCCTATTAGACTCGGGTCGATGAACAACTTGGTCAAGGCCATTAATAAAGTCCACCATTTGTTTTCATAACAGAAATTTCAACGTTAAATTTCTTCACGTTAAATTCTATGCAGCATTTTTGATGGTCCAGACATTAGACGCCAAATGAATGTTGAACACTTCAAAAGGGAAACGAGTGAGACAGAGAGGCATGCATGGGTGCCTTCAAGTCTCTAATGACAGATTTGGGAGTACTTATAGTAACGATGAGCTCCACTGGATATATATACCGACCTACAACGAAATTAGAACTTAGAAATCTGAATTGTTGAGTTGGACAAACAGGAAAACAGTTTTTTACTTGTGTTGCTTAGACCAACTAAACTAACCAAACCTAACCTTCCTTAGCCTAATACACGATATATGAGGCCTAATATACTTCATATATGTGCTATACTAGGACTTAGGAATATTTAAGTGTGTTTAAGCTTCATTTATTTTGAAAGAATTCCTTACTAGTCACTATACTATTAGCTAAAAGCTAAGAACGTACAAATCCTGACTACTGACGACTGTCACAATAGGTACTATCTAGATAGGAGAACGGGTTGCAGCCAAATAACTTGTAAACCAACGGAGGTAAAGACAGTTACACATTGTTGAAGAACTGGTAAACAGTCTTAAGATCCCAGCCTCAAGCCTGTCAGTAAAGCTGCATTTGTATTACTTTATTGAGAAAGATTTTTCTAGTATGGTAGAGAGGTTCATGGGAGACATTGAGACATATTAAGTCTACTCTTCCACAACGATGTATATTCAAACTTGATATTCAATGTCCATAAACACAATTGTCAAATATTTAGGCATTATTAACTTTTTTTAATAATGGCAGTACTTCTTAACCATTCAAAAATATAAGAATTTTGACTAAAAGACATATGGTTTTGTCATATACAGCAGTAGTTGAAAACCCTCAGCTGATTGAGCGAAACCACTGGCATTCTTGAATTCAGCACAGTCAGATGATTTAAATTTACTAGAAAAAATTTCAAAGGCAAGTCTTAGTTCTCTAGTGATGAACAAAAAGCTCCTATTAAAATACACTTTGACTGCGCACCTTGAGTTAAAATCATGCACAATAAACAGATCTATAAACAATAGACCAGTGACTGTGAATTTCAAGGTAAACGCATGATTAATAAGGACTTTGACTGCACACTTCAAATTATACTCATGATCAGACAAAATTATTATAATTGAAAGGTGAAAATCAGATTAGTAACATTGGTTTCTGCAAAATATATATTGTCTTAAGGAAAATACAAGTGTAACACCTTTCGTAATGTTAAATTATTTGTTTTAACAGCTGTCGAGAACAGGTGTGTACAGGTGTGGAGGTGTGTCCAGTAAGTGTGGAGGTGTGTCCAGTAGGTGTGGAGGTGTGTCCAGTAGGTGTGGAGGTGTGTCCAGGTGTGGAGGTGTGTTCAGGTGTGGAGGTGTGTCCAGGTGTGGAGGTGTGTTCAGGTGTGGAGGTGTGTCCAGTAAGTGTGGAGGTGTGTCCAGTAGGTGTGGCGGTGTGTCCAGTAGGTGTGGAGGTGTGTCCAGTAGGTGTGGAGGTGTGTCCAGGTGTGGAGGTGTGTCCAGTAAGTGTGGAGGTGTGTCCAGTAGGTGTGGCGGTGTGTCCAGTAGGTGTGGAGGTGTGTCCAGTAGGTGTGGAGGTGTGTCCAGGTGTGGAGGTGTGTTCAGGTGTGGAGGTGTGTCCAGTAGGTGTGGAGGTGTGTCCAGGTGTGGAGGTGTGTTCAGGTGTGGAGGTGTGTCCAGTAAGTGTGGAGGTGTGTCCAGTAGGTGTGGCGGTGTGTCCAGTAGGTGTGGAGGTGTGTCCAGTAGGTGTAGAGGTGTGTCCAGGTGTGGAGGTGTGTTCAGGTGTGGAGGTGTGTCCAGTAGGTGTGGAGGTGTGTCTAGTAGGTGTGGAGGTGTGTCCAGGTGTGGAGGTGTGTCCAGTAGGT
Source organism: Procambarus clarkii (assembly GCF_040958095.1). Lineage (NCBI taxonomy): Eukaryota > Metazoa > Arthropoda > Malacostraca > Decapoda > Cambaridae > Procambarus > Procambarus clarkii. The sequence continues at coordinate 2,131,272 of NC_091154.1, forward strand.
GTGGAGGTGTGTCCAGTAGGTGTGTCTAGTAGGTGTGGAGGTGTGTCTAGTAGGTGTGGAGGTGTGTCCAGTAGGTGTGGAGGTTTGTCCAGTAAGTGTGGAGGTGTGTCCAGTAAGTGTGGAGGTGTGTCCAGTAGGTGTGGAGGTGTGTCCAGAAGGTGTGGAGGTGTGTCCTGGTGTGGAGGTGTGTCCAGTAGGTGTGGAGGTGTTTCCAGTAGGTGTGGAGGTGTGTCCAGAAGGTGTGGAGGTGTGTCCTGGTGTGGAGGTGTGTCCAGTAGGTGTGGAGGTGTGTCCAGTAGGCGTGGAGGTGTGTCCTGTAGGTGTGGAGGTGTGTCCAGTAGGTGTGGAGGTGTTTCCAGTAGGTGTGGAGGTGTGTCCAGTAGGTGTGGAGGTGTGTCCAGTAGGCGTGGAGGTGTGTCCTGTAGGTGTGGAGGTGTGTCCAGTAGGTGTGGAGGTGTGTCCAGTAGGTGTGGAGGTGTTTCCAGTAGGTGTGGAGGTGTGTCCAGCAGGTGTGGAAGGTGTGGAGTGGTACACACAGCGAGATACTGACCCCAGGGAGTCGCCAAGACCCAGTCTCTCCCGGACGTTGACCCAGTCCTCGTGGTAGACATCGTGGAGCTCCCTTGTACACTTGCAGCTCTGACACGTCTTCCTGTGGGAGAGACACTCGTGTCAGCCACAGTGAGGGAATAACATATTTAAACTAAAATTGTCGAAAGTCTCTCAATCGTTTAATAAAAAATAATTATATATAAAATAAAACAATAAGTTACCTGTTGCATTGAAAGTCAGAGAAGTCCCTAGCAAAATACTTACATAACAGACCCTGGCTGTTTAGATCAAATCGACAGTAGCCTTGACCAGTAACTCACCTGTTTAGACCTGTTTAAACCGATAACTTGCCTCTTTAGACCAGTAACTCACCTGTTTAAACCGATAACTGGCCTGTTTAAACCAGTAACTCGCCTGTTTAAACCGTTAACTTGTCTGTTTAGACCAGTAACTCACCTGTTCAGAACTGTTTAAACCGTTAACTGGTCTGTTTAGACCAGTAACTCGCCTGTTAGAGACTGGTTTAGACCGGTAACTCAACTATTCCCTAACGACCCGTACTCACTCGATTTTTTATAAACTGCACCTGAGCGGCGTTGTTTAAATGATGCCCAAGTTGAGCTACTCAAGTCCTCTTGAATGGTGCGTCGCATTTTGACGTAGAAATAACCCCTAAGGCAAAAAAAAAATAGCATGCTAAAAATCACAGCCATTCTCTAAATTGACGTGATGTTCCGTTTTCTATTCGTGGGTCCTTGGTTATGTTAGGTTCGGGCAATTTAGAACATCAGTTTAATGACGTTTTAAACGCTCGAGAGGACGGTCTGACTTAAGGGTCCCTGAGAACACTTTGTTCACATTACTAAATATTTAACTTAATATGTACTCGAAATATAAATTTTCTTTAAATATTATAAATTAGAGGTTTATATTTTGGCTTCAGTTGCGTGTTTAGGTTCTGATGACAATTGCATACATTTAGTGGAAGGAAATTCGAACAGAGGTCGTCAGCGAAGTGCTGTTCGAGAAATGTTCGAATGTCTTCAGTTGTGGGTCCAGCCCGTTCTCGAAAGACCCAAAAGTGATTCCATTCCTTTCCATGCACCCGCTAAACCCCCTGTTTATGAATAAAAAACGGTTTACACACGACTCACAACTGATGACGTCCGAACACTTCCGGAACAAGTGCTTCACTGACGACTTGTGTTCGAACCACAACGCTGTAAATGCTTCACCCACGTACTACAAATACAAATAATCGCCAACAGAACCTAAACACCTAACCTAACCTATGCCTATATATACACAATATGCTAATATATTATAAGATTAATTTATATTTGAGAAAATTCCCATTTTGAATGAACAGCATATAAAAATTTATGAATGCGTCTGATGGGTCGACCGCTGGATGGAATGGACTTGAGTCGAGGATGGGTTGCGTGTAGAGTGCTTTTCCATGGATAAACAGTGGCTTTGGTGGCTGGATTATCATTTGGCTTGTTTATGAGGACGAATTTAATAGTACCTGAGTAAACTCATTACATATACCTGTTCACCAGTTGATTGATGGTTGAGAGGCGGGACCAAAGAGCCCATCAACCCCCTTCCCCCCCCCCTCCCAACCAGGTGAGGTTTACCTGGTTAATAAGGTTTACTTCACCGTGTGTAAACCTTGCTCTTATGGACCATTAAATCTGAGCTCTATTATAACATACAGTGAATAATTCAGTGACAGAGTCGTCAATAAGTAGAACAGGTTAGTCGTGGAGGTCGGTGATATTAGCCGACCTTGCTACATAACTTTATATGTCAACACAAGGCCAGAGAAGGCGGGGGCCAGGAGCCAAGCTCGACCCTGCAAGCACAGTGAGTAAACACACACACAAGTAGAGAGTTACAGTGAGGGGTGAGACCTCCGATTGGCGTGAAGTCACCAGTGGAGTCCCACAGGGCTCTGTACTCGCTCCTATCCTGTTTCTGATATATGTAAATGATCTCCCGGAGGGTACAGACTCATTCCTCTGAATGTTTGCTGACGACGCCAAAATTATGAGAAGGATTAAGACAGAGGAGGACAGCGTGAGGCTTCACGAAGACCTGGACAAGCTGCAGGAATGGTCGAACATATGGTTGTTAGAGTTTAACTCAAGCAAATGTAATGTAATGAAGATAGGGGTAGGGAGCAGGAGACCAGATACAAGATATCATTTGGGAGACGAAATACTTCAAGAGTCAGAGAGAGAGAGAGAGGGAGAGAGAGAGAGAG
>NC_091154.1:2139092-2156592 GCF_040958095.1 Procambarus clarkii
TTTGTGTTGTTTTGTTGGCTCTATAATGGTTGCTGGGGCTGCAAGAACATTCCACTGATTTGAACATTCAGTGAAAGCAGGATCGTGTATTCCTGCTGAATCTCTCAGGGTTGCAGGTAGGATATCTATTACGAGGTCGTGCGATGCGTGGGAGGAGGAAAGGAAGGCTGGTAGAGCAATTTGGGAGGCTGTGCGGACATCAAGGCCGCCGAGTCTTACAGGAAGGGATGCTTGCTCCCACTGAGAGTCGTCCAATGGCAGGTTCAGGACTTTCACCAGCATGGACCTCAGAAGGGTGTCGTACACATTTAACTTAGGGCTGCTGTAGGATGGAGAACATCTCAGAAAGTAGGTCAACTTAGGGAGAGACAGGCATCTTGTAAGGAGAAAGAGAGCATCATGGGCATCAATCTTGTCAATCCTGTCCTGCATTCTCTTTAGGTCAGTGATTTTTGCAGCCAGGACCTCTTCGATTGCTCGTGGGCCAATGGGGGCACCCAGGAGAGTGCAGTCCGGTTCCTCGACAACGAGAATGTCTGGAAGAACATTTTGTATTTGCCCAGTGATGTCTGGGTTGCGGGAGATTATTTCACATTTGGATGCATTGAGAATGAGGCCTAAGGCTGCTCCCTGCTCCTGGATTTTCCTTATATCCTCCAAAATGGTTTCCGGAGTTCCAGCTAGAGTGCCATCATCCAGGTACCAGATGTTTAGCTCGCTTGTCAGACTATCAGTGACCTCTTTGATAGCTAGGCAGAAAAGGAGGGGGGCTAAGGGGTCACCTTGTTGGACACCTTCACAGGAGTTTATTTCATGCTCCCCAAAAAGAAGCTTAGAGTCCCCACTGTAGCACGATCGGATGAATGGGTAAAGGGGACGGAAATGGCTGTGTACAGCCCTGAGGACCGCGTCTCTTCTGACTTGATTGAAGGCATTTTTGAAGTCAAGCTTTACTAGTGCCTTCTGGTCCGGGAGATCAGCAATGTAAGCCCGCGCTGCATGTGCTGCAGCTTCACAACCTAGGAGGATCCCAAACCAGAGCTGATGAGGTTTCAGCAAAGTGGCTGCTTCCTGGCTGATAGATCTCACTGCAGCCTTAGCTACAAGGCGTCGGAGGGTGTTGCCAACGGCAATGGGCCTGATACCCCTATCCTTCTTCTTTAGAGCACAGAGTGCTGCTCCATGAAAGAGAGGCCTGATGTCCTCAGGGATGCCGGGTTCAGCATTTGTTTGATGTGCTGGGGTCTTAGGCCTGTAAAGCCCCCTGCTGAACCTGTTGGGAAAGACATGGCTGCTTTGTACACCTCAGATTCTCGAACAGTCAAGGGTTCTATGCCAGCATTGTTTTCCTGGGGATCCCTGCTGCTGTCGGGGGCTCTGGGTGGGTGTATGTCTTGTAGAGCCTCTGCTGTCGTGGCGTTCCTGGGGGCAATGGTTATATATATATATATATATATATATATATATATATATATATATATATATATATATATATATATATATATATATAACTGAAAACTCACACCCCACAAGTGACTCGAACCCGTACTGCCAGGAGCAGTTTGCAACTGGTGTATAGGACACCTTAACCACTCGAGATGATTTGAGGTGCCCCAAAGAATGAAGTGATTTGATATAATACTATGACCAAGATTACCATCAGAGTGCCGGCGGGATGATGGGGAAATAGCCTCGGCTACCATCATCTTTTGTCCGGTCGTGATGGTCGAGTGGTTAAGGTATCCTGAACACCAGTTGCAAACTGCTCCTGGCAGTATGGGTTCGAGTCACTTCTGGGGTGTGAGTTTTCAGTTATATATATATATATATATATATATATATATATATATATATATATATATATATATATATATATATATATATATATATATATATGTCGTACCTAGTAGCCAGAACGCACTTCTCGGCCTACTATGCAAGGCCCGATTTGCCTAATAAGCCAAGTTTTCCTGAATTAATATATTTTCTCCATTTTGTTTCTTATGAAATGATAAAGCTACCCATTTCATTATGTATGAGGTCAATTTTTTTTTATTTGAGTTAAAATTAACGTAGATATATGACCAAACCTAACCAACCCTACCTAACCTAACCTAACCTATCTCTATAGGTTAGGTTAAGTTAGGTAGCCAAAAAAGTTAGGTTAGGTTAGGTAGTCGAAAAACAATTAATTCATGAAAACTTGGCTTATTAGGCAAATCGGGCCTTGCATAGTAGGCTGAGAAGTGAGTTCTGGCTACTAGGTACGACATATATATATATATATATATATATATATATATATATATATATATATATATATATATATATATATATATATATATATATATATATATATACACTAGCTGTACCCGGCCAAGCATTGCTGAGCCACAGCAACCTTCCCCGGTCTCCCAGTCCTCACCATTCCTCCCCTACCCCGTTCCTTTTTCCTCCCCACAATTACTCCCCCTCCCCTCTCTCGTCGTCCTCCCCACCATTCCCCACTCCCTCGTCCGATGAATTCCCAAATAATCTGATGTTCCCATCACTGAAATATAAGAAAAACAGTTAAAAAACGAAATAAAAACCGTTAAAAAAATAAAAAAAATAAACTATACTCACGAAATGAACGGTATGGTAAACAACACAGCTCAATCCCAACGCAATGTCACACAACATAATTAAATCAAAATGAAAATAAATCGAAATCCATGAAAATTTAATTTGTCAATACAATCAGAAACATTGAAATGGAATCGTAACATATTTAGTGTAGTGTGTGTGTTGCTATTACATGCAACAGATGGCGCTGTTTTTCAAAAAAGCATGTTTTTACCTGTCACAAGTGTGGCATCTATGTAGTAGATATATAAAAAAAAAAATGCGCGTATTCGAATGGAGCGTTGTGTCAAAATTTCAAAGCAATTGGTGAAGAACTTTCGAAGATTACAGCGTGTGTTGCTCTTACATCCAACAGATGGCGCTATTTTTCAAAAAAACATGTTTTTTCCTGTCACAGATGATGCATGTATATAGTAGGTATATAAAAATACGCGCCTATTTGAATGCAACATTGTGTCAAAATTTCAAAGCAATCGGTAAAGAAGTTTAGAAGATTTCCCCTCACATGAAAAACAGTTTTTCAAAAAATCTAGTTTTTTTTCCGTCACAGACATGACATCTATATAGTATGTATATAAAAACCTGTTCGGATGCGAATGGAACGTTGTGTGAAAATTTCAAAGCAATCGGTGAAGAACTTTCGGAGATTAGCGATATTGAACAAATGAATATTTCCATTTTTATTTATATAGATATAGCCAGGCCGAACAACAAGAGGGTGGGAAGTAGGGAAGAGAGAGAGTGAGAGGGAGAGGGAAATATATGGAGAGAAAATATGCCACAGAAAACCAGAGAGAAAGGAGAGGGGTGACTATAGCCGTCACAACGGCTGTTCTTTCAATTTCTGTCAAAATTGTAACCACTTTGGCCTATCCAAAAGCTTAAAAATGCAACCATTTGGCCTAACCTGTAATGTACGAACCTTGCCAACCCACCTAACCTATTAACAGGCTGGCCCCTTGAGGTTATCTTTAGTTGATTTCGGGACTTAGTGTCCCCGCGGCCCGGTCCTCGACCAGGCCTCCACCCCCAGGAAACAGCCCGTGACAGCTGACTAACTCCCAAGTACATATTTACTGCTAGGTAACAGGGGGCATAGGGTGAAAGAAACTCTGCCCATCGTTTCTCACTGGCGCCCGGGCTCGAACCCAGGACCACAGGATCACGTGTCCAGCGTGCTGTCTGCTCGGCCTCCGGCTCCCTGAGGCCAGTCTCGTCCTCTGCTGTTAAGGAACACAGTAAAGACATTTTTTATGTCGTGTAAATCCCCCAACTTCAAATTATAATGAACTATAAATTATCGCAGCTCCCTAAAATTAACGAGCTATCCCGTTTTCTATTGGCGAGTCCTTAGTTAGGTTAGGCTCGGGTAATTTACTGCATCATTTCCGTGACGTAGTGACAAAGAGTAGATCAGGGCGAGGGTGCCCACTTGCAGTAATTTCACTACACTCACTTTCAATTCTTTTCGACTAAACCTCAACATTTTGGAGTGTATAACGAGGCGAGAAGGGAGAGGTTCGAGGCTCTACACTCTCGTCTTCACAAAGTCAGCTGTTGGCGTTCCTTTTAATGTTATATTTCCTCTTTTATATATACTTTTTTGCTTCGTACTTCGTATATATATTTTTATTTATCTTTTTTATAAATATTCATTCATATAATTTTTGACTTTGAGGATTTTAGCAAATTCTGCCAAGAATATATATATATATAGAAAGAAACTCTGCCTTTTTTATATTTTAAACTTTTTTATATAAAAAATATAAATTATATATAATTTTTTATATAAAATATATATTTTTTTTATTTCTTTTTTATATAAAAAAACTTTTATATATATATATATATATATATATATATATATATATATATATATATATATATATATATATATATATATATGAGGAACTATATGTAAATGTACGGAAAACACAGTGGCCAGAGTTAAGCAAGGAGGATAAATTTAGAATAAGTCAACCGCACTGGATGGCAGCCAACTGATGACGTCACAGAGGTCGCATGGCATTTTATAATGTATGAAGGGGGAGGGGGAGGGGGGAGGACGCCATCTTTGATTACCTACGAACCTACGTAGTTCCCTATCTTGTATATTTTTAAATTGATGCATTGCTAAGTTGTGCGTTTCTAGCGCGTACATTACTAAGTTAGTAGGGTAAAGTGGGACGTACACCTTCCTCGTGGTGATGGCAGCGTCTCTGTCCACAAGGGTTTTGTCCGACCATTTTGGGTCGGACAGGGTTTTATTAAAGAATAGAGAATTTATACAAAATTTGACAATATCCTGAGTTACTTTACAATTTATTTAAATATTTTAGTTTTGTTTTATTATTTTTATAAAACTGTAATATCAATATAGGTATAGGTTCAGTACTAATTGTAATATCTTAACATACTAAGAAGGGTAGGTTAGGTTGTGGTTTTTTTATTCAGCTTTTCAAGGTAAACTCAAATATTCACAAGTTAGTATGTCACATATGCACTTAATCATAAGCAAGATATTGACTAGAAGCAAGTGCGAGAACAGGTTGGACAGGGAGTCAGTCGATTCACCTTTGAGTGAGAGATGATGATAGAGAGACACTGAGAGAAGGAGGGAGGGAGATAGAGGAGAGGGAAGGGTGAGACACCTGTGTAGGTATATAATCATCTCACAAGAAGCTTGGCCATCATTACCATGCACCTGGCCACAGGTGTAATGCCTTAATCACCTACAGCAGACGATAGGCAGGTAGACAGATAGATGGGCAGATGAACAGTCAGACATATGCTGGCAGTCTCTCACACACCAGCCACACACACGCACACATACACACAGAGGAAAGACGGCAGGAAATGCGCCTTACGACACTGGAAGACAGAAGAGTAAGGGGAGACATGATCACTTCCTACAAAATCCTCAGGGGAATCGACCGGGTTGACAAGGATAAACTATTCAACACTGGTGGTACGCGAACAAGGGGACACAGGTGGAGACTGAGTACCCACATGAGCCACAGAGACGTTAGAAAGAACTTTTTCATTGTCAGAGTAGTTAACAGGTGGAATGCATTAGGCAGTGATGTGGTGGAGGCTGACTCCATACACAGTTTATAATGTAGATATGATAGAGCCCAGTAGGCTCAGGAATCTGTACACCAGTTGATTGACAGTTGAGAGGCGGGACCAAAGAGCCAAAGCTCAACCCCTGCAAGCACAAATAGGTGAGTACACACGCGCGCGCGCACACACACACACACACACACACACACACACACACACACACACACACACACACACACACACACACACACACACACACACACACACACACACACAGAAGACAGAAGAGTAAGGGGAGACATGATCACAACCTACAAAATCCTCAGAGGAATCGACCGGGTAAACAAGGATAAACTATTCAACACTGGTGGGACGCGAACAAGGGGACACAGGTGGAAATTGAGTACCCACATGAGCCACAGAGACGTTAGAAGGAACTTTTTTCAGTGTCAGAGTAGTTAACGGATGGAATGCATTAGGCAGTGATGTGGTGGAGGCTGACTCCATACACAGTTTATAATGTAGATATGATAGAGCCCAGTAGGCTCAGGAATCTGTACACCAGTTGATTGACAGTTGAGAGGCGGGACCAAAGAGCCAAAGCTCAACCCCCGCAAGCACAAATAGGTGAGTACACACATACACACACACACACACACACACACACACTGGATACTAAAGGAAGGTGCAGAAGCACTAAGTGTGCCACTCTCTATGGTGTATAACAGGTCACTGGAAACGGGAGACCTTCCGGAAAGCTGGAAGACAGCTAATGTAGTCCCAATATACAAAAATGGTGACAGGCAAGAGGCACTGAACTACAGGCCAGTTTTCCTAACTTGTATACCATGCAAGGTGCTGGAGAAGATCGTGAGGAAAAGGCTCGTAGAGCATCTGGAGGGAAATAACTTTGTAACGCACCACCAACATGGGTTCAGAGATGGTAAATCGTGCCTCACAGGCCTAATAGAATTCTATGATCAAGCAACACAAATTAGGGAAGAAAGAGAAGGGTGGGCAGACTGCATTTTCTTTGACTGTCAGAAAGCCTTTGACACAGTACCTCACAAAAGGCTGTTACAAAAGTTGGAGCAACAGGCAGGAGTAAAAGGTAAGGCGCTCCAGTGGATAAGGGAGTATCTAAGCAACAGGAAACAGCGAGTAACTGTGAGGGGGGAGGCATCAGAGTGGCGAGATGTCACCAGCGGGGTCCCACAGGGCTCAGTACTTGAACCCATCTTGTTTCTAATATATGTAAACGACCTTCCAGAGGGTATAGACTCATTCCTCTCAATGTTTGCTGATGATGCAAAAATTATGAGAAGAATCAAGACGAATGAAGATAGACAGAGACTACAGGACGACCTGGACAAACTGGAAGAATGGTCTAGAAAATGGCTGCTAAAGTTCAACTCAGGAAAGTGTAAGGTAATGAAATTAGGCGAAGGGAGCAGGAGGCTGAACACAAGGTACCACCAGGGAGGTGAAATCCCGCAAGAGTCAAATAGAGAGAAAGATCTGAGGGTCGATATCACACTGAACCTGTCCCAAGAGGCCCACATCAAAAGGATATCATCAGCGGCATATGCTAGACTGGCCAACATAAGAACTGCATTTAGAAACTTGCGTAAGGAATCGTTCAGGACCCTGTATACCACTTATGTCAGACCAATCCTGGAGTATGCAGCTCCAGCCTGGAGTCCATACCTAGTTAAACACAAGACAAAGTTAGAGAAGATTCAGCGGTATGCCACCAGGCTCGTCCCGGAACTGAGAGGAATGAGCTACGAGGAAAGGCTAAAGGAGCTGAACCTCACATCCCTGGAAAACAGAAGAGTAAGGGGAGACATGATAACTACCTACAAAATTCTCAGGGGAATTGACAGGGTGGACAAAGACAAACTCTTCAGCACGGGTGGGACACGAACAAGGGGACACAGGTGGAAACTGAGTACCCACATGACCCACAGAGACGTTAGAAGGAACTTTTTCAGTGTCAGAGTAGTTAACAGGTGGAATGCATTAGGCAGTGATGTGGTGGAGGCTGACTCCATACACAGTTTATAATGTAGATATGATAGAGCCCAATAGGCTCAGGAACCTGTACACCAGTTGATTGACAGTTGAGAGGCAGGACCAAAGAGCCAAAGCTCAACCCCCGCAAGCACAATTAGGTGAGCACTATTAGGTGAGTACACACACACACCTCAGGGAGCCGATGGCCGACCGGACAGCACGCTGTACACGTGATCCTGTGGTCCCAGTTTCGATCCCGGGTGCAGGACAGAAAAGATGAGCAGAGTTTCTTTTATCCTATGCCTCCTGTTACCTAGCAGTAAATAAGTACCTGGGAGTTAGTCAGCTGTCACGGGCTGCTTCCTGGTGTGTGTGTGTGTGGTGTGGAAAAAAAAAGTAGTAGTAGTAGTAGTAGTAGAAACAATTGATTGACAGTTGAGAGGCGGGCCAAAAGAGCAGAGCTCAACCCCCGCAAGCACAACTAGGTGAATACACATACAAATCAGAGAATTTGGAGCGTGAAATACCTCTAGGGGCCAGTGACCATTGTGTCCTAGTCTTTGACTACATGATGGAATTCAAACTTGTGACCATGGGACAAGAGGTCTGGGAAAGGAGAGCTGACTACAGGAAAGGGGACTATATGAGGATAAGGGACTATCTGGGTGAAGTGCAGTGGGAGGAAGAAATTAGAGGAAAAATAGTCCAAGATATGATGGACCTAGTCATACAGAAATGCCAGGAGGCCGAAGAGAGATTAATACCAACAGTAAAGGGAAAATATAAGAGGAAATATAATAACCCATAGTTTAATAGAGAGTGTCAGGAAGCAAACATGGCCAGCAGGCGGGAGTGGAGGAAGTACAGAAGACAAAGGACCGAGGACAACAGGATCAGGTGCAACAGAGCTAGGAACGAAAAAGAAGTTCCTGTAAAATAGTTTATTATGGGGTACATGTGCAGGCGATGAGTCACAATAACGTGGCTGAAGTATGATGACCAGACCACACACTAGAAATTGAAGAGACGACGACGTTTCGGTCCGTCCTGGACCATTCTCAAGTTGATTCTCACAATCGACTTGAGAATGGTCCAGGACGGACCGAAACGTCGTCGTCTCTTCAATTTCTAGTGTGTGGTCTGGTCATCATGGGGTACATGTGTTGTGTTAGTTGACTCTTCCCTATTACACTGTTTTACAGGAACTTCTTTTCGACGGCTCATAAAATGAAGGAAAGGGTCCTGAAAGACATTATTGATAGAAACGTTATCTCTACAGACAAAAATCAGAAAGTACAATTGACAATCTACTACGAACACACAAAAAAAACGGCTAATCTGCTCATTAAAAACTCCCCAGACACCAAGCAGAACGCCTTGAAGGAGACCAACGTCGTCTATGCCTTCACATGCCCACTTGGGGACTGGAAGCCCCAAAGATCTCAGTATATAGGCAAGACAATAACGTCTCTTTCCAGGCGATTAACAATGCACAAACAACAGGGCTCCATCAAGGAACATATAATCTCTTCCCACAACCAGAGGGGCGGGGGGGGGTGGAGAGTCACTTTACATTCTTTACATTGATTTGTGGAACCAATTACCGCGTAACGTGGTGGAGGTCCCTCGATTGTTTCAAGCGCAGGTTGGACATGCACTCACGTAATTGTGCTTGCGGGGGATGAGCTCTGGCTCTTTGGTCCCGCCTCTCAGCTGTCAATCAACAGGTGTCCTGAGCCTATTGGGCTCTATCATATCTACATTATAAACTGTGTATGGAGTCAGCCTCCACCACATCACTGCCTAATGCATTCCATCTGTTAACTACTCTGACACTGAAAAAGTTCTTTCTAACGTCTCTGTGGCTCATGTGGGTACTCAGTCTCCACCTGAGTCCCCTTGTTCGCGTCCCACCAGTGTTGAATAGTTTATCCTTGTCTACCCTGTCAATACCACTAAGGATTTTGTAGGTAATGATCATGTCTCCCCTTACTCTTCTGTCTTCCAGTTTCGTAAGGTGCATTTCCCGCAGCCTTTCCTCGTAACTCATGCCTCTTAGTTCCGGGACTAGTCTAGTGGCATACCTCTGAACTTTTTCAAGCTTCGTCTTGTGCTTGACAAGGTACGGGCTCCATGCTGGGGCCGCATACTCCAGGATTGGCCTTACAAGATTCATACATACATATTTCATACAAGATTCATACAAGGTATACAAGATTCTGAATGATTCCTTACTAGTTCCTGAATAGTTCCTGAATGCTGTTCTGATGTTTGCCAGCCTCGCATATGCCGCAGACGTAATTCTTTTTATGTGGGCTTCAGGAGACAGGTTTGGTGTGATATCAACTCCTAGATCTTTCTCTTTGTCCGCTTCATGAAGTACTTTATCTCCTATTCTGTATCCTGTGTCTGGCCTCCTGTTTCCACTGCCTAGTTTAATTACTTTGCATTTACTCGGGTTGAACTTGAGCAGCCATTTGTTGGACCATTCACTCAGTCTGTCTAGGTCATCTTGTAGCCTCCTACTATCATCCTCTGTTTCAATCCTCCTCATAATTTTTGCATCATCAGCAAACATTGAGAGGAACGAATCTATACCCTCTGGGAGATCATTTACATATATCAGAAACAGTATAGGTCCAAGGACTGACCCCTGTGGGACTCCATTTGTAACGTCTCACCGATCTGAGACCTCACCCTTCACACTGACTCGTTGTCTCCTGTTGCTTAGGTATTCCCTTATCCAATGGAGTACCTTCCCTTTCACTCCAGCCTGCATCTCCAGCTTTTTCACTAGCCTCTTGTGTGGTACTGTATCAAAGGCTTTCTGGCAATCCAAAAATATGCAGTCTGCCCATCCCTCTCTTTCTTGCCTGATTTTTGTTGCATGGTCGTAGAATTCAATAAACTGTGAGGCAGGACTTGCCATCCCTGAACCCATGTTGATGCTGTGTTACAAATATCTTTCGCTCCAGATGCTCCACTAGCTTTCTTCGCACAATCTTCTCCATCAGCTTGCATGGTATGCAGGTTAGGGACACTGGCCTGTTGTTCAGTGCCTCCTGTCTATCCCCTTTCTTGTATATCGGGACTACGTTAGCTGCTTTCCAAATTTCTGGCAGTTCCCCTGTTGCCAGTGACTTGTTATACACTATGGAGAGTGGTAGGCTCAGTTCTCTTGCTCCTTCCTTTAGTATCCAAGGGGAGATTCCATCTGGGCCTATAGCCTTTGTCACATCCAACTCTAGTAAACACTTCCTTACTTCCCCGCTGGTAATCTCAAAGTCTTCCAGCGGTTCCTGGTTAACTATTCCCTCTCTTACCTCTGGAATTTCTCCTTGCTCTAAGGTGAAGACCTCCTGGAATTTCTTATTCAGTTCCTCACACACTTCCTTGTCGTTTGTAGTGAATCCTTCCGCCCTATCCTTAATTTCATAACCTGTTCCTTTACTGTTGTTTTTCTCCTGATGTGGATATGCAACAATTTAGGCTGAGTCTTTGCCTTGCTTGCGATGTCATTTTCGAATTGTCTTTCTGCCTCTCTTCTCATCCTGACATATTCATTCCTGGCATTCTGGTATCTTTCTCTGCTCTCCAGTGTCCTGTTATTCCTATAGTTTCTCCACACCCTTTTACTTTGCTGCTTAGCTAGCCTACATCTCTGATTAAACCATGGATTTCTCATCTTCATTTCACTGTTTTCCTTTTAGGCTGGGACAACCTTGTTTGCTGCGTTCTTGCACTTCTGCGTGATGTAGTCCATCATATCTTGGGCCGTCTTTCCCCTGAGCTCTGTTTCCCATGGTATATTTGTTAGGAATTTTCTTATCTCCTCATAGTTTCCCTTTCGGTATGCTAACCTTTTGGTTTCGGTACCCCTCCTCGAGTTCAATAACCCTTCCTCAACCAGATACTCAAACACCAGTACACTGTGGTCGCTCATTCCTACTGGGTCCTCAAAACCGATTTCCCTTATGTCGGAGTCGTTCAGGGTGAACACCAGGTCGAGGCTCACTCACATCGTTGTCTCTCATCCTTGTGGGTTCTCTGACATGTTGGCTTAGAAAGTTTCTAGTCGCCACCTCCACTAGTTTGGCTCTCCATGTATCCTCTCCTCCATGCGGTTCCTTGTTCTCCCAGTCTATCCTTCCGTGACTGAAATATACATGACTTTTGACATATATATGAGTGGGATTGAGTGGTTGTAGATAGGAGCTCCCTCGTATGGGCCAAGAGGCCTTCTGCAGTTACCTTTGTTCTTATGTAACTCATTCATACATATACGTCAAAGGCTTTAAAAATTGCAATGTATAATCATGCATAAATGAATGAGTTATATGTATCATGTAGAAATAATAATATATAAGCAACACATATGGCTTACGTTAGACTGTATCTTCAAGTTCATCATGAAACAAGTTGATGAAGTTTGAATTTTTGAATTATATAATTTCCGTTTATATTCGTGTGTCAGGAATTATCAGAGTTCTGTATATCTTCGTTCACTACATAGGGATATAGATTGTATGTTACCCATTTTCTTTGAATTGAATTTCAGATTTTTTCGTTCATTGAAACAATGATACATTTATATGAAGCAATGTAATTTACTGTTCCATAACTATTCGTTCCCAGAAACAATATTCAATTACGAACGATAGTTCCAGTTTTCATCGGTCATTGACGGTTACAGTTCAAATTTAAATGGTTTTGATCACTGACGGTTATAATTCAAATTTAAATGGTTCGGTCACTGACGGTTACAATTCAAATTTAAATGGTTTCCATCACTGAAATCATCATTGCTACAGATGATAAGATCACCACAACTTATAGTTTTCTAAGTTCCAGTTATCACCGATCACTGACGGTTATAATTCAAATTTAAACCAATTTTAGGATTTCAAAACACTGGAAGTAACAAGAGAAGTGCGGCTTGTGCTGGAACCTGCCGGCGACTACCTCTCCCGCCCTCCACAACCCACCTCCCGCCTGGAGGCTTCCAGTGAGTCACAGTTGCCTTGAGAGGCTTCTATGGCATCCGAACCTGTCCTCGTCGGCGTTCAAACACCCACTTGATGCCATTATAACGTTTCGAAAAGCCTATAAATGCCTTTGTAAATTCTCAATCACGTTATAGAGGCCTTTGCGAGGTACTAAATAGTGTCAAGAAGCTATTGCAAGGTTTCGAACACCTTCTAGACGCCTCTGCAAGCTATATATCACCATAAGGAAGCTTTTGAGAAGTTTCAACCCCTTCCTTAGAGACTTAGGAGGCTTCAAATCCCTTTTAGAGACCTTTTGCGAGGTTTAAACACCCACTCTCTGGAAGCCGTTGCTAGATTATAAAGCCATCTTAGGGATCTTTGCGACGTCTCAACTCCTTCTATAGAGGCTTTACGAGGTTTCAAATTCCCTCTAGAGGCCCTTGCGATGTTTCAAACTCCTTCTAGAGGCCCTTGCGATGTTTCAAACTCCCTCTAGAGACCCTTGCGATGTTTCAAACTCCCTCTAGAGGCCCTTGCGATGTTTCAAACTCCCTCTAGAGACCCTTGCGATGTTTCAAACTCCCTCTAGAGGCCCTTGCGATGTTTCAAACTCCCTCTAGAGGCCCTTGCGATGTTTCAAACTCCCTCTAGAGGCCCTTGCGATGTTTCAAACTCCCTCTAGAGGCCCTTGCGATGTTTCAAACTCCCTCTAGAGGCCCTTGCGATGTTTCAAACTCCCTCTAGAGGCCCTTTTCAGCGTTTCGAAGGAAGTTCGACAGTTCTGAATTGTGTTTAGAGACAAGTTTACCACAGCATAAGAAATATTTTTTTAAGCAAGAAATATAGATGCCTCTTTGGCAAGGTTTCCTGTGGCCATTTTGTAGGTTTACAGGTCAGAGAGGTTAGTAAATTACCTCAAAGGTTCCTTAGAGATTAACATAAGAATATTAACGAATAAAATTAGAGCAGAATAAGACTCTAAAATACAACAGTAGTTATGAAAGTCGAGCAACCGATATAGACTTATTAAAACCTACTGAACACTTACGAGAATAAATGGAGAACTCCCGTAAAAAGAATACAATTAAAAAATATTAGAAAACAAAAGTATAAATTATTTTTCAACAGAATAACAAAACTGGCCGAATAACAAATTATAGAAAGAATAATATAAGAACACAAGAACATGTAATATGCCAAAGAACAACATTGAAAGGAAATCTAGACGATACTTTTACCCACTTGGTCTTCTGTCCACCATACAACCTGGTCTTTCCAGACCCTCTGACGGCGTGGGGAGTGACGTTAATGTTGGTTGTTGTGGGTTGGGAGAGAGAGAGGAAGGGAGGGTGAGCTGGAGGGAGTGAGGGAAGATGGAGGGAGTGAGGGAAGATGGAGGGAGTGAGGGAAGATGGAGGGAGTGAGAGAACATGGAGGGAGCGAGGGAAGATTGAGGAAGGATGGAGGGAGACAGGGCGTGTCCACTACGATCCTGAAAAGGGTCACGAAGGAGAGATACCAAAGAGCGGAAAGATAAGAAATAAGTGAGAGTTAATAAGATAACGAGAGAGAGAGAGAGAGAGAGAGAGAGAGAGAGAGAGAGAGAGAGAGAGAGAGAGAGAGAGAGAGAGAGAGAGAGAGAGAGAGAGAGAGAGAGACAGAGAGACAGAGAAAGAGAGAGAGAGGCGGACACAATGACACTCATTGCATACTCTAATAAACACTTACTTCAACGTACTCTAAACGATCGCTTACTCTCCAGTCTTACCTGCAAAACAGAAAATGAGAATTAACGTTAAGTCAGCAGACAATGACAATAAAATAACTTTACTAGCTAAAACTACGGGCTTACCATAGCCCGTGCTACTTTGAACATTTTGTTCCAAGTAGCGAATCTTTAACAACAACAACATGTAACGATAGATGATAGGTTTAATAATAGATACCTACTACGTCATCAAAATATATATATTTACTGTTAATTTAAGTCCTGGATAATAATAAGGATTAAAGTATACTTGCTGGTTGGTCAGTATGCTGATCAGTAGGTCTTAATAACCCTCCAGAGGTTGATAGGCCTTAATAACCCTCCAGAGGTTGATAGGTCTTAATAACCCTCCAGATGTTGATAGGTCTTAATAACCCTCCAGAGGTTGATAGGCCTTAATAACCCTCCAGAGGTTGATAGGTCTTAATAACCCTCCAGAGGTTGATAGGTCTTAATAACCATCCAGAGGTTGATAGGCCTTAATAACCCTCCAGAGGTTGATAGGTCTTAATAACCCTCCAGAGGTTGATAGGCCTTAATAACCCTCCAGAGGTTGATAGGCCTTAATAACCCTCCAGAGGTTGATAGGCCTTAATAACCCTCCAGAGGTTGATAGGTCTTAATAACCCTCCAGAGGTTGATAGGTCTTAATAACCCTCCAGAGGTTGATAGGCCTTAAAAACTCCCTCTACGTTGAAAGAATTTAATAACTCCCTTGAGTTTATTAAGCCTTAATAACCCTTTGACTCACATTAGCCTTAATAAACCTTACAGAGGCTTATAATCTTACAATCCGTTCAAACTTATTTTCATATATGTTCAGAAATCCGCATTTATGAAAATAAAGAATTAATGTTTTGTTTAGATTCTTAGTTTGAGCGAACACAAGGCACTGGACGACACACTTGGCATTTTACTAAGCAGCAAAGATTATTTGTCTCGTAATATGTCAATGAAACCTAATATATTCCCACAAATATATTTAATATGGTACATATGAATTTTGTGTCAAGTGGGAAATCGGAAAATGGAAGGGATGACTTACCTATGTTTAGCGACGGTGTCTGTAGCATGTCGGATCTGCCATCCTTCCTCGATCCTGTAGGGCAGGACTTGGGGCTGCCTCCTGCCTTCCTCTTGTCTTCTCGTCTCTTCCTCTCCTTCTTCTCCTCCTCCTCCTCCTCCTTCTCCTTCGTCCTTAACACTGTCATCCTCAGAGGACACGCGGATCTTGGGCCGACAGCCTCCGTGTCTGGGAAGACGAGGTGAGGAAGTATCCTCGTCTGTGGTGGCTGTGGTGTCACTGACGGAGGAGGAGCTCTCAGACCTGCTGGTGGTGGGGCTGAGGGAGGGGCTGGAGACACTGGGGCTGCTGGGAGGATTAGGGGAGCTGGAAGACCCTCGAAGGAGGGGTGAACACGACGAAGGGACATTGAAGGAGTTGGTCCTTCCCTTTGGATGAGACTGATGGGGGACATTGCGGTGGGTGAAGGAATTTGTCCTGGGGAATAGACGAGGCTGCTGCTGCGGTTTCTGCTGTTTCTGCTGCTGCTGCTGTTGGGACTTCTCCGGAGCTCTCGGGGACGGAGGGCTGGACGTGCGGGAGTCTGAAGGGGTCGGAGACGGCTTGCGACTGCCTCTTGGGGAGTGCGACGCAACGAACGAAGAAAACGGAGAGAGAGTAGCAGCCAGAGACGAGGCAATGGCCGATGTTATCTGGTGTGCCTCTCCCCTCTTCTCCTTCTCTTTGCTTTTGGACTTGTCCTTGTCTTTGTCCTTTTCACTGTCCTTGTTACCCTCCCCATTCCCCTTCTCTCTGAAACTGTCTGTCTTACGGCGGAACGTGAAGTTTCGATCCTTACTAAAACTAACTTGAGGCCTCAAGGGTTTCATCTTGCAGGTCGGGTCAATGACCCTCCTTCACAGGACACAACCAACCTCCCCTCCTCCTCCTCCTCTCCCTCCTCCTCCTCCGAGGTCATCGTGTCCGCATAACATGACCTCGCTGCGAACTGCGAGGTGATTTACGACACTCACGTCGTTATCATCACGTTTTTGCCAAGTTTATGCTCAAAGACAAGATTTAACTCGTTTTCTGTTTTCATTTTGACGCACCAATGCTTCGCATTTACCTCTATTTTACATTATATATTTCCAATATTTATAATTTTAATTTTTTTTTACTATGTTTCTATATATGGTTTACATTTCTTTTTAAATTGCTACTATTTTTGTTAAAAATATTTTGTTTGTATTCTTTGCCTTGATAGACCAGCATAGTGTTTTCTCATATATGTCACGTTCTCAGTCTTATGTTTTAAATTCTGTTGGAATTTATATTTTTTTTATGGGTTTTGTCTTAGTACTTTAGACCAGTGTCCCTTGTTCATTATTCATCTTGTACCTGTTTTTTTTTTATATTATAACATTATTCTTGTTCAGTTACCGTGTGACTTCTGTGTCAATTTCCTGCTCAGTCCAGTTTACACGCTTCCACGCGTTCGGTTCCCGGTTCATCACCTGTCACTTCCTGTTTGCCTTTATTCGTTTATTTTCCTTGTAATATACACGTGACTTTTTGCCTGTTTTCTTGTAAATACTCTCCACAAGCTCCTTCCTTGACGCCAGGCTACACCAGGAGGGGCGAGGGGGGGGGGGACTAATCAAGTTTTGATGACGATGAGTCACAATAACGAGGCTGAAGATATAATGACCAAACCACACACCAGAAGGTGAAGAGACGAGGTTTGTGTCTCGGAGAGGCTGCAGGATCCAGTAAGTTCAGTAGAATTTCGGTTTCAACACCTTTTGACCCATGTCGAGGCTCAGTCGATTAAGGCAGCATCTGGGATGCTCTCGGACGCAGGTTCGAATCCTCGTCACGGCCCTTGTGGATTTGTTCTCGTGAAGAGACGACGACGTTTCGGTCCGTCGTGTGATAATGTGTCCAGGACCGACACGTCGTCGCTGCTCTACGTCTGATGTGTACTTTGGTCACCACTCAACTTTTACCTCTAAACAGCAGTAACATTTATTGTAA
>NC_091154.1:2161592-2174092 GCF_040958095.1 Procambarus clarkii
CTCTCCGTCCCCCCCGTCTTCCCCCTGGCACTAGAGAGAGTCAGAAATAGCTCTATATTAATTGGACCGGGAGAGTTGCTCCACTAGTGCCTTCGCGCTCACACACGCACGCACGCACACACGCACAGACGCATACACACGCAAACGCGCACACAAAGAAACTCTGCCCATTTGTTTCTGCCGGTGGGGGCGGAAACAGATGGGGAGTTTCTTTCATCCTGGTGTACCTGTTCATCTAGTAGTAAATTAATAGGTACCTGGGAGTTAGACAGCTGTTAGGCGCTGCTTCCTGTGTGTATGTGTGTACTCACCTAGTTGTGCTTGCGGGGGTTGAGCTCTGGCTCTTTGGTCCCGCCTCCCAACTGTCAATCAACAGGTGTACAGGTTCCTGAGCCTACTGGGCTCTATCATATCTACATTATAAACTGTGTATGGAGTCAGCCTCCACCACATCACTGCCTAATGCATTCCACCTGTTAACTACTCTGACACTGAAAAAAATCTTTCTAATGTCTCTGTGGCTCATCTGAGTACTCAGTTTCCACCTGTGTCCCCTTGTTCGTGTCCCACCCGTACTGAAGAGTTTGTCTTTGTCCACCCTGTCAATTCCCCTGAGAATTTTGTAGGTGGTTATCATGTCTCCCCTTACTCTTATGTTTTCCAGGGATGTGAGGTTCAGCTCCTTTAGCCTTTCCTCATAGCTCATTCCTCTCAGTTCCGGGACGAACCTGGTGGCATACCGCTGAATCTTCTCTAACTTCGTCTTGTGTTTAACTAGGTATGGACTCCAGGCTGGAGCTGCATACTCCAGAATTGGTCTTACATAAGTGGTATACAGGGTCCTGAACGATTCCTGGTGTGTGTGTGTTTGTTTGTGATTGTGTTAGAGAGAAATATATGTAGTAGACATAATTGAAAAAAATTTAATTGTTAGAAAAGTGGGGTCCAAGAACTAATAGCTCGATTCTGAAGATACAAATAGTAAATACATAAGGGTCAAAAGCAGGAGGGAATATAATAACCCATAGTTTAATAGACAGTGTCAAGAAGCAAAAATTGCCAGCAGGCGGGAGTGGAAGAAGTACAGAAGACAATGGACCGAGGACAACAGAATCAGATGCAACAGAGCTAGGAACGATTACATTAACATAAGACGAACATCGGAAAGAAATTATGAGAACGATATTGCAGTCAAAGCAAAAATGCAACCTAAATTACTACACAGCCATTTAAGGATAAATATGTCGGTGAACGACCAAGTGACAAGACTAAGGAAAACAGAAGGGGCATATGCAGAAAGTGACAAGGAAATCTGCGAGGCACTGAATGGTTTCCATGGAGTGTTCACAACTGAGCCTGAGCAGCTCCCATTGTTAGAAGAGATTACCCTAGATGAAAGACTATCAGATATAGAGGTGACAGCAGAGGAGGTAATGAAACAGTTGACAACACTGGATGCAACTAAAGCAGTTGGACCAGACAAAGTATCACCGTGGATACTAAAAGAGGCAGCGCAGGCCCTCAGCGTGCCTCTGGCAAGGATCTTTAATGAGTCACTTATGTCGGGGGAATTGCCCAGTTACTGGCAGAGAGCAAATGAGGCACCAATTTTCAAGAAAGGAGATAGGGAGGAGGCACTTAACTACATATCAGTATCACTAACAACCATCCCCGGTAAAGTACTTGAAAGAATAATCAGGTTAAGACTGGTCACACACCTAGAGATCATTAGGTGTGTAAACACACGCAAACATGGAGAAGAGAAGGGAAATGCCTAACAAACCTTCGGGAATTCTATGATAAAGGGACAAAAATAAGGCAAGACAGGGAAGGATGGGTAGACTGCATATTTCCGGAGTGGCAAAAAGCCTTTGAGATTGCTATTCAAACTTGAGAGGCAGACAGAAGTAAGTGGAAAGGCCCTAGCATGGGTTAAGAATTACTTAACAGGAAGGAGCCTGAGAGTAACAGTAAGGGGCGAGAAGTCGGACTGACGAACAGTAACGAGAGTACCTCAAGGTTTGTTGCTGGGACCTATTTCTTTCTATACGTATATTAGAAATTTGTTCTATTTCTAATATACGTAAACGACATGTTTACAGGAGTCGAGTCCTATATGTCGATGTTCGCGGATGACGCAAAGTTGATGAGAAGAGTTGTGACAGATGAGGATTGCAGGATCCTCCAACTTGAGGATTTAAACAGGTTGCAGAGATGGTCAGAGAAATGGCTACTGAAGTTCAACACGAGCAAATGTAAAGTTATGGAAATGGGATTAGGTGATAGGCGACCAAAGGGACAGTACACAATGAAGGGGAACATCCTACCTGTGACGACGCGAGAAAGAGACCTGGGAGTGGACGTAACACCTAATCTAACTCCTGAGGCACATATAAATTGGATAAAGACAACAGCGGCAAAAGTTAGAACATCATTTAGAAACACACAGAAATCACAATAGCGTGATGCATCAAATGAACAAATCCACAAGGGCCGTGACGAGGATTCGAACCTGCGTCAGTAAAAGTAAAACCCTGGTTTGTGTCTCGGAGAAGCTGCAAGATCCAATAAGTTCAGTAGAACTTCGGTTTCAACTCTTTTGACCCTGTCGTAGCTCAGTCGATTAAGGCAGCGTCTGGGATGCTCCCGGACGCAGGTTCGAATCCTCGTCACGGCCCTTGTGGATTTGTTCATCATTTAGAAACCTAAGTGAGGAGGCATTTAGGGCGCTTTACACTGCCTACGTGAGGCCAGTCTTAGAGTATGCAGTGCCATCATGGAGTCCCCACCTGAAGAAACTGACAAGGAAACTGAAAAAGGTTCAGAAGTTTGCGACGAGTCTCGTCCAAGAGCTACGAGGGATGGGGTACGAAGAGCGCCTGAAGGAACTGAACCTGACTACGCTAGAAAAAATGAGGGAGAGGGGAGATATGATAGCAACATATTAAATACTTAAGGGGATTGGCAAAGTGGAAATAGACGAAATGGGAACCCAGAATACTAACAGAAGGAGACATGGGTGGAAGCTGGAAACTCAGATGACTCACAGAGATGTTAGAAAGATTTCTCTCAGTGTGAGAGTTGTGGGGAAATGGAATGAATTAAAGGAGCACATTGTGGAAGCAAACACTATTCATAGCTTTAAAACTAGATACGATAGGCTAGTGGGACAGGAGTCATTGCTTTAAACAACCGGCTGGTTAGAAAGGCGGGATCCAAGAGCCAATGCTCGACCCTGCAGGCACAAATTACACAGAAAGGGAAGGATATACACCAAGCCCAGAGGACCTGATCTTCAGTTAGAACGAAGAACACAGCGAGAACTTTGGACACGAAATAAAGTGTGAACTTCGGCCTACACACGCATGGGGTCCACGGTTCGAGTCTCCAACACCCCAGGTGGATGGAATTAGGACACGAAATACCACAAGGAGCCAGCGATCATGGGAGAGAAAATAATAACCCATGGCTCAACAGCCATTGTCAAGAAGCTGACGCGACAACCAGAAGGGAGTTGAAGAAATACAGACGTCAAGGGACAGAAGAAAACAGGAATAGATGCAACAGGCCTAGGAATGAGTACATAAGTAAAAGAACAACATTAGAAACTATGAAAGTGATATTGTGTCTAATGCAAAGAAACAACCAAATATAGTCTTATAAAAGGGACAATGAGAGTGAACGACCAAGTGACTACATTACGAGAGAGGAGAGGCGATCATATAGGAAAATGACAAAGAAATATGCGAGAAAATAAATGCCAGTTTCTCGCGGAGTGTTCACGACTGAGCCAGAGTAACTTGCCAGTGCTAGCGAGGCGGTAACCCTAGATCACTGTCAAGTATTGAGGTAACAGCAGCTAAACTAAAGGAACAATAACAAAGCTTTAAGAACAAATTAACAAGGGCCTGGATGAGGGCTCCCGGACGCGCTCTAATCAACTGTATCACAACACGGTAAAAAGAATTGCAACCTGGAGTCCTACTGGCCCCCAAGAGGGTCGTGAGATGTGTAAATAGCTTTAGGTTCATGTTGTTAATGAGTTAATTACATAGTGAGAATTGCCCAGCTCCTGGAAGAAGGCAAGTATGGTGCCAACCTACAAGGAAGGAGATAGAGAAGGGGCACTTATCTCAACCCCAACATTACCGGGCCAGGTTTAAACGATGTTATCCTAAAACCTAATATCAATAACACTTATTGAGTTTACGTGTTTTAACTTGAAAAACAACATTACCTACTAGTGTACCCACTAGTGTACCCACTAGTGTACCCACTAATGTACCTGTAAGTCATCAGTCACAACATTACCACAACCACTAATGTGCCTGTAAGTCATCAGTCACATTACCACAACCACTAATGTACCTGTAAGTCATCAGTCACATTACCACAACCACTAATGTACCTGTAAGTCATCAGTCACAACATTACCACAACCATCAGTGTGCCTGTAAGTCATCAGTCACAGCATTACCACAACCACTAGTGTGCCTGTAAGTCATCAGTCACAACATTACCACAACCACTAGTGTACCTGTAAGTCATCAGTCACAACATTATCACAACCACAACCACTAGTGTGCCTGTAAGTCATCAGTCACAACATTACCACAACCACTAGTGTGCCTGTAAGTCATCAGTCACAACATTACCACAACCACTAGTGTACCTGTAAGTCATCAGTCACATTACCACAACCACTAGTGTGCCTGTAAGTCATCAGTCACATTACCACAACCACTAGTGTGCCTGTAAGTCATCAGTCACATTACCACAACCATCAGTGTGCCTGTAAGTCATCAGTCACAACATTACCACAACCACTAGTGTGCCTGTAAGTCATCAGTCACAACATTACCACAACCACTAGTGTGCCTGTAAGTCATCAGTCACAACATTACCACAACCACTAGTGTACCTGTAAGTCATCAGTCACAACATTACCACAACCACTAGTGTGCCTGTAAGTCATCAGTCACAACATTACCACAACCACTAGTGTGCCTGTAAGTCATCAGTCACAACATTACCACAACCACTAGTGTGCCTGTAAGTCATCAGTCACATTACCACAACCACTAGTGTACCTGTAAGTCATCAGTCACAACATTACCACAACCACTAGTGTACCTGTAAGTCATCAGTCACAACATTACCACAACCACTAGTGTGCCTGTAAGTCATCAGTCACATTACCACAACCACTAGTGTGCCTGTAAGTCATCAGTCACATTACCACAACCACTAGTGTGCCTGTAAGTCATCAGTCACAACATTACCACAACCACTAGTGTGCCTGTAAGTCATCAGTCACAACATTACTACAACCACTAGTGTACCTGTAAGTCATCAGTCACAACATTACCACAACCACTAGTGTACCTGTAAGGCATCAGTCACAACACTACCACAACCACTAGTGTGCCTGTAAGTCATCAGTCACAACATTACCACAACCACTAGTGTGCCTGTAAGTCATCAGTCACAACATTACCACAACCACTAGTGTGCCTGTAAGTCATCAGTCACAACACTACCACAACCACTAGTGTGCCTGTAAGTCATCAGTCACAACATTACCACAACCACTAGTGTGCCTGTAAGTCATCAGTCACAACACTACCACAACCACTAGTGTACCTGTAAGTCATCAGTCACAACACTACCACAACCACTAGTGTGCCTGTAAGTCATCAGTCACAACATTACCACAACCACTAGTGTGCCTGTAAGTCATCAGTCACAACACTACCACAACCACTAGTGTACCTGTAAGTCATCAGTCACAACATTACCACAACCACTAGTGTGCCTGTAAGTCATCAGTCACAACACTACCACAACCACTAGTGTGCCTGTAAGTCATCAGTCACAACACTACCACAACCACTAGTGTACCTGTAAGTCATCAGTCACAACACTACCACAACCACTAGTGTGCCTGTAAGTCATCAGTCACAACACTACCACAACCACTAGTGTACCTGTAAGTCATCAGTCACATTACCATACCCACTAGTGTGCCTGTAAGTCATCAGTCACAACATTACCATACCCACTAGTGTGCCTGTAAGTCATCAGTCACAACACTACCACAACCACTAGTGTGCCTGTAAGTCATCAGTCACATTACCACAACCACTAGTGTGCCTGTAAGTCATCAGTCACAACATTACCACAACCACTAGTGTACCTGTAAGTCATCAGTCACATTACCACAACCACTAGTGTGCCTGTAAGTCATCAGTCACAACATTACTACAACCACTAGTGTGCCTGTAAGTCATCAGTCACAACATTACTACAACCACTAGTGTACCTGTAAGTCATCAGTCACAACATTACCACAACCACTAGTGTGCCTGTAAGTCATCAGTCACATTACCACAACCACTAGTGTGCCTGTAAGTCATCAGTCACAACATTACCACAACCACTAGTGTGCCTGTAAGTCATCAGTCACAACATTACTACAACCACTAGTGTACCTGTAAGTCATCAGTCACAACATTACCACAACCACTAGTGTGCCTGTAAGTCATCAGTCACATTACCACAACCACTAGTGTGCCTGTAAGTCATCAGTCACATTACCACAACCACTAGTGTACCTGTAAGTCATCAGTCACATTACCACAACCACTAGTGTGCCTGTAAGTCATCAGTCACATTACCACAACCACTAGTGTGCCTGTAAGTCATCAGTCACAACACTACCACAACCACTAGTGTGCCTGTAAGTCATCAGTCACATTACCATAACCACTAGTGTGCCTGTAAGTCATCAGTCACAACATTACCACAACCACTAGTGTGCCTGTAAGTCATCAGTCACAACATTACCACAACCACTAGTGTGCCTGTAAGTCATCAGTCACATTACCATACCCACTAGTGTGCCTGTAAGTCATCAGTCACAACACTACCACAACCACTAGTGTGCCTGTAAGTCATCAGTCACAACACTACCACAACCACTAGTGTGCCTGTAAGTCATCAGTCACATTACCATACCCACTAGTGTGCCTGTAAGTCATCAGTCACAACAATATTATCCCCAAAATATAAAAATAAAAATTATATGTTTCTATGTAAACTGCACTGTATATATCCACATTTTATACATCCACATAACTCCATCAGCTAAGCATAAAACAGATGTATTTAATACAACTAATTTTGTTGCATGTGATCAAATTAACACTTAAGTTAAAAGTTAACAAAGATTATCACGAAAAATAATAATCTTGAGCACATGTAAAGCATGAAATAAGTGCGACTACGTCACATCATAACTCGAAATTCCTGTTGAATCACTTAAACTTTGGAGAATTTTTTCACCATTTTCCTATAGTTTTGGACAACTTTTGTGAAGTTATCCAACACTTTCCAATAGTTTATCACCACTTTGGAGTGATTATCACAACTTGTCAGCAGTTTCTGACCATTTTGGAGTGATTACCACAACTTTTCAGCACTTTCTGACCACCTTGGAGCAATTATCAACACTTCCCGGGGGTACCTCAAGCACTATCGCCCTCACTATCACCGCCACAAGCACTATCGCCCTCACTATCACCGCCACAAGCACTATCGCCCTCACTATCACCGCCACAAGCACGGTACACACACAATATTCAGCTTCAGGCGCACTATCGTCTCCCGCCAAACCTTCCCCTTAAAAAATACCGCGAATTTTCCTCTGGTGGGCCTCGCCTGCACACCGCCCTGCGTCCGCGACTCTCGCAGGAGGCCAGCGGGTGCCACCGGTGTCAAGAGAGCTTGACCAGTGTCAAGCCAGCTTGATCAGTGCCACGGACAGCGAGGGAGTGCCACACAAGGGAAAAGATTTCAGTAGCTGGCAACCCGCGAGGTGCGGTGTTGCCACCTCGCACGCCACGCGACTCTAATATCGCTCGCGATTTGCTTAAATTGCGGGAAATCGCGGGTGCCTGCAGCCCCGTAGGGTGAGGAAAGGGTGTAGGGTGATCTAGAGATAAGGGGAAGGGTCGTAGGTCGTTAGGATGACAAGTGGTTTGGTTGTTATGGCAGCGGTTGTTGGATGGTAAACAAGGCGGACTCGTCGATCGGATCCGCGAGAGATCCGTATTATTGGCACTTTGTTCCCATACGCCTAAATGCATACCCGGCTCGGAGGGCGCGGGAATACATCAGGATGTATTTCTATACAGTAGGGCGGGGGGGGGGGGGAGGGAGAGACCACAGGTGAGGGGGGAGGTAGAGAAAGGGGGGGTGGGTGGGGGGAGGGAAACCAACCAAGTCCCATTTTCTATGTTCCACATGTCAGCGTCAACAGCATTAACTTCCCATTTTCTCTGATTGCCGCCACTCGTTTTCTACAATTGCAATTGACCAAGACTGCCACATATACCAACTATACAGTTAACTGTGGCCCTCCACACACCACATACACCAACATAAACACACATATCCTACATAACCAAGGTGCAGAGACCGGGCCCCCGACGTCATAGAGGGTTATGAAGCACATAGACAGGAAACTTGGCTCCATATGTACT
Source organism: Procambarus clarkii (assembly GCF_040958095.1). NCBI lineage: Eukaryota > Metazoa > Arthropoda > Malacostraca > Decapoda > Cambaridae > Procambarus > Procambarus clarkii. The sequence continues at coordinate 2,170,136 of NC_091154.1, forward strand.
GTTGCGGACGCTGCAAATGAGAATCCTCAGCCCCAGAGCAGCAACAGCAACATACACACTCTCCACAGATGAGTTGCGAGATGGCTATTTGATGCTAACCCAGACAAGTGCAATATTGTGATGATATAATTAATATAAACGACAAGGAGGAGGTGAGGACTGACTCATATTGCTGTTAATACCATTTGTTTGTTAATTTCAGTTGCTATTAGAAGTAATAGTAGATAATATTATACCTATTAATATGTAGTTTCAAGAAACATTTATGTACACTGCACAAGGAAGGGTTGGTACGCTTGTCTATTCTAATGACGTAGGGAGGTTGGCAATGCTCCCCTGCCCCCTTCACGGCAGGGTTGGTACACCTGACTCCCCTACACTAATACCCTCGGCAGGGTTGGTACGCCTTCCTGTAGTACACAGAATTCGTCCCCCGCCTCGCGGGAGGCTTGGCACGCCTGTTTCAGGTACGCTGCCCCGGCGACGAGGTTGGCACGCCTGGATCTCGGTCAGCTGATAGTCAGCTGTTCATGTTTTGATCTGGGAGCTGTGACGTCACACTAAGTTGTGACGTCACACTAAGTTGTGACGTCACACTAAGTTGTGACGTCACACTAAGTTGTGACGTCACACTAAGTTGTGACGTCACACTAAGTTGTGACGTCACACTAAGTTGTGACGTCACACTAAGTTGTGACGTCACACTAAGTTGTGACGTCACACTAAGTTGTGACGTCACACTAAGTTGTGACGTCACAGTAAGTTGTGACGTCACAATAAAGCCTCTGCCTTGTTTGCTTGCTGCGTTGTTTATCGTCATGTTTACTGTTTATCTTCTTCTACAGCTACCCATAACACACAGCTTCTACAGCTACCCATAACACACAACTTCTACAGCTACCCATAACACACAGCTTCTACAGCTACCCATAACACACAACTTCTACAGCTACCCATAACACACAACTTCTACAGCTACCCATAACACACACCTTCTACAGCTACCCATAACACAGTGCTTCTACAGCTACCCATAACACACAACTTCTACAGCTACCCATAACACACAACTTCTACAGCTACCCATAACACACAGCTTCTACAGCTACCCATAACACACAGCTTCTACAGCTACCCATAACACACAACTTCTACAGCTACCCATAACACACAACTTCTACAGCTACCCATAACACACAGCTTCTACAGCTACCCATAACACACAACTTCTACAGCTACCCATAACACACAGCTTCTACAGCTACCCATAACACACAGCTTCTACAGCTACCCATAACACACAACTTCTACAGCTACCCATAACACACAACTTCTACAGCTACCCATAACACAGTGCTTCTACAGCTACCCTTAACACACAGCTTCTACAGCTACCCATAACACACAACTTCTACAGCTACCCATAACACACACCTTCTACAGCTACCCATAACACACAACTTCTACAGCTACCCATAACACACAGCTTCTACAGCTACCCATAACACACAGCTTCTACAGCTACCCATAACACACAGCTTCTACAGCTACCCATAACACACAACTTCTACAGCTACCCATAACACAGTGCTTCTACAGCTACCCATAACACACAACTTCTACAGCTACCCATAACACACAGCTTCTACAGCTACCCATAACACACAGCTTCTACAGCTACCCATAACACACAACTTCTACAGCTACCCATAACACACAACTTCTACAGCTACCCATAACACACAGCTTCTACAGCTACCCATAACACAGTGCTTCTACAGCTACCCATAACACAGTGCTTCTACAGCTACCCATAACACACAGCTTCTACAGCTGCCCATAACACACAGCTTCTTCAGCTACCCATAACACACAGCTTCTACAGCTACCCATAACACAGTGCTTCTACAGCTACCCATAACACAGTGCTTCTACAGCTACCCATAACACACAGCTTCTACAGCTGCCCATAACACACAGCTTCTTCAGCTACCCATAACACAGTGCTTCTACAGCTACCCATAACACAGTGCTTCTACAGCTACCCATAACACACAGCTTCTACAGCTACCCATAACACACAGCTTCTTCAGCTACCCATAACACAGTGCTTCTACAGCTACCCATAACACAGTGCTTCTACAGCTACCCATAACACAGTGCTTCTACAGCTGCCCATAACACACAACTTCTACAGCTACCCATAACACACAGCTTCTACAGCTGCCCATAACACACAGCTTCTTCAGCTACCCATAACACAGTGCTTCTACAGCTACCCATAACACAGTGCTTCTACAGCTGCCCATAACACACAACTTCTACAGCTGCCCATAACACACAACTTCTACAGCTACCCATAACACACAGCTTCTACAGCTACCCATAACACACAGCTTCTTCAGCTACCCATAACACAGTGCTTCTACAGCTACCCATAACACAGTGCTTCTACAGCTACCCATAACACAGTGCTTCTACAGCTGCCCATAACACACAACTTCTACAGCTACCCATAACACACAGCTTCTACAGCTGCCCATAACACACAACTTCTACAGCTGCCCATAACACACAACTTCTACAGCTACCCATAACACAGTGCTTCTACAGCTACCCATAACACAGTGCTTCTACAGCTACCCATAACACACACCTTCTACAGCTACCCATAACACACAGCTTCTACAGCTACCCATAACACACAACTTCTACAGCTACCCATAACACACAGCTTCTACAGCTACCCATAACACACAACTTCTACAGCTACCCATAACACAGTGCTTCTACAGCTGCCCATAACACACAACTTCTACAGCTACCCATAACACACAACTTCTACAGCTACCCATAACACAGTGCTTCTACAGCTACCCATAACACACAACTTCTACAGCTGCCCATAACACAGTGCTTCTACAGCTACCCATAACACAGTGCTTCTACAGCTACCCATAACACACAACTTCTACAGCTACCCATAACACACAGCTTCTACAGCTACCCATAACACACAGCTTCTACAGCTACCCATAACACAGTGCTTCTACAGCTACCCATAACACAGTGCTTCTACAGCTACCCATAACACAGTGCTTCTACAGCTACCCATAACACACAGCTTCTACAGCTACCCATAACACACAACTTCTACAGCTACCCATAACACACAGCTTCTACAGCTACCCATAACACAGTGCTTCTACAGCTACCCATAACACACACCTTCTACAGCTACCCATAACACAGTGCTTCTACAGCTACCCTTAACACACAGCTTCTACAGCTACCCATAACACACAGCTTTTACAGCTACCCATAACACACACCTTCTACAGCTACCCATAACACACACCTTCTACAGCTACCCATAACACACACCTTCTACAGCTACCCATAACACATACCTTCTACAGCTACCCATAACACAGTGCTTCTACAGCTAGCTACCCATAACACACAGCTTCTACAGCTACCCATAACACAGTGCTTCTACAGCTACCCATAACACACACCTTCTACAGCTACCCATAACACACACCTTCTACAGCTACCCATAACACAGTGTTTCTACAGCTACCCATAACACACACCTTCTACAGCTACCCATAACACACACCTTCTACAGCTACCCATAACACAGTGCTTCTACAGCTACCCATAACACAGTGCTTCTACAGCTACCCATAACACACAACTTCTACAGCTACCCATAACACACAACTTCTACAGCTACCCATAACACACAACTTCTACAGCTACCCATAACACACAACTTCTACAGCTACCCATAACACACAACTTCTACAGCTACCCATAACACACAGCTTCTACAGCTACCCATAACACAGTGCTTCTACAGCTACCCATAACACACAACTTCTACAGCTACCCATAACACACAACTTCTACAGCTACCCATAACACACAACTTCTACAGCTACCCATAACACA
>NC_091154.1:2179092-2191592 GCF_040958095.1 Procambarus clarkii
TGTGTGTGTGTGTGTGTGTGTGTGTGTGTAATTACCTAAGTGTAGTTACAGGATGAGAGCTACGCTCGTGGTGTCCCGTTGTGTGTGTGCGTGTGTGTGTGTGTGTGTGTGTGTGTGTGAGTGTGTGTGTGTGTTTGTGTGTGTGTGTGTGTGTGTGTGTACTCACCTAGTTGTGTTTGCGGGGGTTGAGCTCTGGCTCTTTGGTCCCGCCTCTCAACCGTCAATCAACAGGTGTACAGATTCCTGAGCCTATCGGGCTCTGTCATATCTACACTTGAAACTGTGTATGGAGTGAGCCTCCACCACATCACCCCCTAATGCATTCCATTTGTCAACCACTCTGACACTAAAAAAGTTCTTTCTAATATCTCTGTGGCTCATTTGGGCACTCAGTTTCCACCTGTGTCCCCTTGTGCGTGTTCCCCTTGTGTTAAATAGACTGTCTTTATCTACAATATCAATCCCCTTCAGAATCTTGAATGTGGTGATCATGTCCCCCCTAACTCTTCTGTCTTCCAGCGAAGTGAGGTTTAATTCCCGTAGTCTCTCCTCGTAGCTCATACCTCTCAGCTCGGGTACTAGTCTGGTGGCAAACCTTTGAACCTTTTCCAGTTTAGTCTTATCCTTGACTTGATATGGACTCCATGCTGGGGCTGCATACTCCAGGATTGGCCTGACATATGTGGTATACAAAGTTCTGAATGATTCTTTACACAAGTTTCTGAATGCCGTTCGTATGTTGGCCAGCCTGGCATATGCCGCTGATGTTATCCGCTTGATATGTGCTGCAGGAGACAGGTCTGGCGTGATATCAACCCCCAAGTCTTTTTCCTTCTCTGACTCCTGAAGAATTTCCTCTCCCAGATGATACCTTGTATCTGGCCTCCTGCTCCCTACACCTATCTTCATTACATTACATTTGGTTGGGTTAAACTCTAACAACCATTTGTTCGACCATTCCTTCAGCTTGTCTAGGTCTTCTTGAAGCCTCAAACAGTCCTCTTATGTTTTAATCCTTCTCATAATTTTAGCATCGTCCGCAAACATTGAGAGAAATGAATCGATACCCTCCGGGAGATCATTTACATATATCAGAAACAAGATAGGACCGAGTACAGAGCCCTGTGGGACTCCACTGGTGACTTCACGCCAATCGGAGGTCTCACCCCTCACCGTAACTCTCTGCTTCCTATCGCTTAGATACTCCCTTATCCACTGGAGCACCTTACCAGCTACACCTGCCTGTCTCTCCAGCTTATGTACCAGCCTCTTATGCGGTACTGTGTCAAAGGCTTTCCGACAATCCAAGAAAATGCAGTCTGCCCATCCTTCTCTTTCTTGCTTAATCTGTGTCACCTGATCGTAGAATTCTATCAAGCCTGTAAGGCAAGATTTACCCTCCCTGAATCCATGTTGGCGATTTGTCACGAAGTCCCTTCTCTCCAGATGTGTTACCAGGTTTTTTCTCACGATCTTCTCCATCACCTTGCATGGTATACAAGTTAAGGACACTGGCCTGTAGTTCAGTGCCTCTTGTCTGTCGCCCTTTTTGTATATTGGGACCACATTCGCCGTCTTCCATATTTCTGGTAGGTCTCCCGTCTCTAGTGATTTACTATACACTATGGAGAGTGGCAAGCAAAGTGCCTCTGCACACTCTTTCAGTACCCATGGTGAGATCCCATGGTGTGTGTGTGTGTGTGTGTGTGTGTGTGTGTGTGTGTGTGTGTGTGTGTGCGTGTGTGTGTGTAATTACCTAAGTGTAATTACCTAAGTGTAGTTACAGGATGAGAGCTACGCTCGTGGTGTCCCGTCTTCCCAGCACTCTTTGTCATATAACGCTTTGAAACTACTGACGGTCTTGGCCTCCACCACCTTCTCACCTAACTTGTTCCAACCGTCTACCACTCTGCGAAAGTGAATTTTCTTGTATTTCTTCGGCATCTGTGTTTAGCTAGTTTATATCTATGACCTCTTGTTCTTAAAGTTACAGGTCTCAGGAAGTCTTCCCTATCGATTTTATCAATTCCTGTTACTATTTTGTATGTAGTGATCATATCACCTCTTTTTCTTGTCTTCTAGTTTTGGCATAGTTAATACCTCTAACCTCTCCTCGTAGCTCTTGCCCTTCAGTTCTGGGAGCCACTTAGTAGCATGTCTTTGCACCTTTTCCAGTTTGTTGATGTGCTTCTTAAGATATGGGCACCACACAACCGCTGCATATTCTAGCTTTGGCCTAACAAAAGTCGTGAACAATTTCTGTAGTATATCGCCATCCATGTATTTAAAAGCAATTCTGAAGTTAGAAAGCGTGGCATAGGCTCCTCGCACAATATTCTTTATGTGGTCCTCAGGTGATAGTTTTCTATCTAGAACCACCTTTCTTTATCAGAATTCTTTAAAAATTTCTTTCTTTATCAGAATTCTTTAAAGATTTCTCACATAATATATAGGTTGTGTGAGGTCTATGTTCTCCTATTCCACATTCCATAACATGGCATTTATTAACATTAAATTCCATTTGCCAAGTGGTGCTCCATATACTTATTTTGTCCAGGTCTTCTTGAAGGGCATGACAATCATCTAAGTTTCTTATCCTTCCTATTATCTTAGCATCATCAGCAAACATGTTCATATAATTCTGTATACCAACTGGTAGATCATTTATGTAGACAATAAACATCACTGGTGCAAGAACTGAACCCTGTGGTACTCCACTTGTGACATTTCTCCAGTCCGATACATTGCCTCTGATCACTGCCCTCATTTTTCTATCAGTCAGAAAATTTTTCATCCATGTTAGAAGCTTACCTGTCATCCCTCCAATATTTTCCTGTTTCCAGAACAATCTCTTATGTGGAACTCTGTCGAAAGCCTTTTTTAGGTCCAGATAGATGCAGTCAACCCAACCATCTCTTTCCTGTAATATCTCTGTTGCTCGATGATAGAAACTGAGTAAATTTGATACACAGGATCTTCCAGATCGAAAACCATACTGTCTGTCTGATATTATATCATTTCTCTCCAGGTGTTCTACCCATTTAGTTTTAATTATTTTTTCCAATATTTTGACTATTACACTTGTCAATGATACAGGTCTATAATTGAGGGGGTCTTCCCTGCTTCCACTTTTGTAGATTGGAAACTATGTTAGCCTGTTTCCACACATCAGCTACAACTCCTGTACACAGGGATGCCTGAAAAATCAGTTGAAGAGGAATGCTGAGCTCAGGTGCACATTCTCTCAGAACCCATGGTGAAACTCCATCTGGACCAACTGCCTTGTTCTTATTTAGCTCCTTGAGCATTTTTTCCACTTCGTCTCTAGACACCTCTATGTGCTCTATGTTGTTCTCTGGAATTCTTATTGTATCTGGTTCCCTGAAGATTTAATTTTGTTCAAACACACTTTGGAACTTTTCTTTTAATATTTCACACATTTCTTTTTCATTTTCTGTGAATCTATTTCCCATTTTCAACCTCTGAATATTATCCTTTACCTGCAATTTGTTGTTTATGAACTTATAGAATAGACCTGGTTCTGTTTTATATTTGTCTCCAATCCTTTTTTCAAAATTTCTTTCTCCCTCTCTCCTCACTGCCGTGTAGTTGTTTCTCGCATCTTTGTATCGCTGGTATGTTTGGGGGTTCGGCCTCTTCCTGTATTGATTCCATTTTTGTGTCTTTTGGTCTCTGGCCCTCTCGCACTTTCTGTCGAACCAATCCTGTTTCCTAGTTCTGCATCTCTGTTTTGGTATAAATTTTTTTGTGCCTTTATCATATATTTCACAAAACTTGACATACATCTCATTCACTTCCTTGCCTAGCATCAAGTCTGTCCAATTATACTCACTAAAAAAATTTCTAAGGTCACCATAATGTCCTCTCCTAAAGTCAGGTTTTTCAATTGCATCAACCTTCATATTTTCTTCCAGATTATAACACATTGCATACTTTATTCCCAAAAAGACATGGTCACTTTTACTCAAGGGAGGAAGGTACTGAATGTTAAATATTTCTTCCTCCTTCCTGGTAGGAGGAAGGGAACGTCCCCTTCCCTCATCCTCGTAGCTTGTTTAACATGTTGATACAAGAATGTTTCCAGGATGAGGTCTACAAATTTACAGGTCCAAATATCTTCTGTTTTAGCTTCATATGCTTCCCAGTCTATGGATTTCAAGTTGAAGTCGCCGACTATCAACAGTCGTGAACTATCGTTATCTGCTCTCGCTATGATCTCTCTCATTATTGTGTGTGTGTGTACTCACCTAGTTGTACTCACCTAGTTGTACTCACCTAGTTCTGTTTGTGGGGGTTGAGCTCTGGCTCTCAACCGTCAATCAACTGGTGTACAGGTTCCTGAGCCTATTGGGCTCTATCATATCTACACTTGAAACTGTGTATAGAGTCAGCCTCCACCACATCACTTCCTAATGCATTCCATTTGTCAACCACTCTGACACTAAAAAAGTTCTTTCTAAGATCTCTGTGGCTCATTTGGGCACTCAGTTTCCACCTGTGTCCCCTTGTGCGTGTGCCCCTTGTGTTAAATAGACTGTCTTTATCTACCCTATCAATTCCCTTGAGAATCTTGAATGTGGTGATCATGTTCTCCCTAACTCTTCTCTCTTCCAACGAAGTGAGGTTTAGTTCCCGTAGTCTCTCCTCGTAGCTCATACCTCTCAGCTCGGGTACTAGTCTGGTGGCAAACCTTTGAACCTTTTCCAGTTTAGTCTTATCCTTGACTAGATATGGACTCCATGCTGGGGCTGCATACTCCAGGATTGGCCTGACATATGTGGTATACAAAGTTCTGAATGATTCTTTACACAAGTTTCTGAATGCCGTTCGTATGTTGGCCAGCCTGGCATATGCCGCTGATGTTATCCGCTTGATATGTGCTGCAGGAGACAGGTCTGGCGTGATATCAACCCCCAGGTCTTTCTCTCTCTCTGACTCTTGAAGTATTTCCTCTCCCAAGTGATACCTTGTATCTGGTCTCCTGCTCCCTACACCTATCTTCATTATATTACATTTGCTTGGGTTAAACTCTAACAACCATTTGTTTGACCATTCCTTCAGCTTGTCCAGGTCTTCTTGAAGCCTCAAGCTGTCCTCCTCTGTCTTAATCCTTCTCATAATTTTGGCATCGTCAGCAAACATTGAGAGGAATGAGTCTATACCCTCCGAGAGATCATTTACATATATCAGAAACAAGATAGGACCGAGTACAGAGCCCTGTGGGACTCCACTGGTGACTTCACGCCAATCTGAGGTCTCACCCCTCACCGTAACTCTCTGCTTCCTATTGCTTAGGTACTCCCTTATCCACTGGAGCACCTTACCAGCTGCACCTGCCTGTCTCTCCAGCTTATGTACCAGCCTCTTATGCGGTACTGTGGCAAAGGCTTTCCGACAGTCCAAAAAAATGCAGTCTGCCCATCCTTCTCTTTCTTGCTTAATCTTTGTCACCTGATCATAGAATTGTATTAAGCCTGTAAGGCAAGATTTACCCTCCCTGAACCCATGTTGATGGGTTGTCACGAAGTCTCTTCTCTCCAGATGTGTACTAAGTTTTTTCTCACAATCTTCTCCATCACCTTGCATGGCATACAAGTTAAGGACACTGACCTGTAGTTCAGTGCCTCTTGTCTGTCACCCTTTTTGTATATTGGGACTACATTCGTCGTCTTCCATATTTCTGGTTGGTCTCCCATCTCCAGTGACCTACTATACACTATGGAGAGTGGCAAGCAAAGTGCCTCTGCACACTCTTTCATTACCCATGGTGAGATCCCGTCTGGACCAACAGCCTTTCTAGCATATAGATCGAGCAGGTGTCTCTTGACCTCCTCTCTTGTAATTTCGAACCCTTCCAAGGCTAACTGGTTTACATCCCTTTCTCCTAGCACAGTGATCTCACCTTGTTCTATTGTGAAGACCTCCTGGAACCTCTTGCTGAGTTCTTCACACACCTCTTTGCCATTCTCTGTATACCTGTCCTCGCCTGTTCTAAGTTTCAATAGCTATTCTTTCACTGTTGTTTTCCTTCTGATGTGACTGTGGAGTAGCTTTGGTTCGGTCTTGGCTTTGTTTGCTATATCATTTTCATAACTTTTCTCTACTTCTCTTCTCACCCTGACATACTCATTCCTGGTTCTCTGGTATCTCTCTCTGCTTTCTGGTGTTCTGTTATTCCGGAAGTTCCTCCACGCCTTTTTGTTCAGTTTCTTCGCTTCCATACATGCCCTATTATACCATGGATTCTTCTGTTGCTTCTCGGATTTTTCCCTTTGGGCCGGGATGAACTTGTTTACTGCCTCCTGACACTTTTGGGTGATATATTCCATCATATCTTGTACAGCTCCAGCCGTACAAGATATGATGGACTGAGGACTCCTCTGAGGTCTGTGTCCCAAGGTATTTCCCTTAGGAAGCTTCTCATCTCCTCATAATTCCCCTTTCGGTATGCCAGCCTTTTGTTTCCTAGTTCTTTTTTGGAGGAGATAATTCCTAGCTCTACCAGGTACTCAAAGTTCAATACACTGTGGTCACTCATTCCCAAGGGTGCTTCCCTCTTAACTTCCCTTATATCCCACTCATTTAGGGTAAATATCAGATCGAGCATTGCTGGTTCATCTTCTCCTCTCATTCTTGTTGGTTCCTTGATGTGCTGGCTTAGAAAGTTTCTTGTTGCCACGTCCAGCAGCTTAGCTCTCCATGTTTCTGGTCCTCCATGCGGGTCTCTGTTCTCCCAATCTATCTTCCCATGATTGAAGTCTTCATAATTAGTAGTCCAGATCCATTCCTGCTAGCAACAGAAGCTGCTCTCTCTATTATGTTAATGGTGGCCATGTTGTTTCGATCATATTCCTGTCTGGGTCTTCTGTCATTTGGTGGTGGATTATATATGACTACGACTATAATTTTTTGCCCTCTAGTTGTTATGGTACATGTTATGTAGTCACTGAAACCCTCACAGCCCTGAATAACCTTCTCCTCAAAGTCCCAGCCCTTTCTTACCAGCAGAGCTACACCACCACCACCTCTTCCTTCTCTCTCTTTCCTCATAACATAATAGTCCTGTGGGAACACTGCGTTTGTTATGGTTTTCGTGATCTTTGTTTCTGTGAGGGCTATTATGTCTGGGTTTTCCTCTAGTACCAGTTCTCCAAGCTCATTTGCTTTATTTGTAATTCCATCTATGTTAGTGTACATTACTTTGAGGCTCACTTTCTTCTGTCCCTTCTCAAATCGCCTCCTTGGTGAATGTTCTGCTGGTGGAGGAAGCTGTTCCATGGGTGTGAGGACCTGTGAGGTGGATAACAGGGTCTCAGAGGATACTGGGGTGAGGGGTGGGGGGTCAAGTGAAGGGGGGAGGGAGGACAAGAAGGAAAAAGGGGGAGGGGGGACTTGGTGGGAAGAGGAGCGGGGTAGAAGGGTGGGGATTGAGTGTGGGGGGAGGGAGATTTGGCTGAGCATTTGACTGAGGGGGCAGGGAGGGTTTGGGGTAGGGGGGTTATCTAGTCAAAGGAGGGTGGCGGGGTTGTCCTCCCCTCTGGTGTTACTGGGTAACTGGTTGTGGGTTCCCCCCCTCGCCTCTGGGGATGTTGTGTTGGGAGCTGTGATTTCCTGGCTTTTCCTTCTCGCCCTGCACCTCTTCCTTGCTTCTGCCGCCATGGCTCTCTCCTACCTCGTCATGTCCCTCTGGAGGAATACTTTTTTGATTTTGGCACACACACATACATTTTGTGTGTGTGTGTGCGTGTGTGTGGAGGGGGGGGGTAGTGCGCTAGCTCCTAAGCCCCACCGCTTTAACTGGATCAACTGTATGCTGGGTATAACAGAGCTTCGAACCATTTTCCATCTTCTCGTTCTGCCACTGTCAGGACAACGAGAATCTTGCTGACATGTTCTATAATGTTCTCCATGACTGATGTGTGTCACAAGTTCCACTCTCCGCCTTCTCTCACTTTTTAAACACAAATTTCATGACTAGTTCATCTTTCCCCTTTGAGATCTCATATGTTGTTGTCATGTCCCCGCTTGTGTTCCTCTCTCTATAGCATCTCCAACTACCTCTCTTAATTACCTTCCATGAAGTTAAAGATCATGTGAATTAGAAGGTGTTGTTCTCGAAGCCTCTTGGGGGGAAAAATGCCATTTGATATTATGCCGGGGAGTTTTGTCTCTGCGATTACAATAATTTGCTGTTCTAACTTTTGTGCTCTTTCTCGTGTAGTTGGTTTGGCTTTGTTCATGAGTCTGTCCGCGATCATGTACGCTGCTCTGATGCCGTTACTGTCTGCTGTAGGCTGTGTTTCTGTTGGACATATTGCTTTGACAGAGACAGAGAGACAGTCACAAAGAGACAGAGAGACATATAGAGGCATAGCGACATAGAGAAATTAGAGACAGTGGGAAGACAGAAATAGAGACATGGATAGACATAAAGAGATAAAGACATGAGGAGAGAGAAAGAGACAGACTGTAACACCCATGACCCCCCCCCCCCCCCCTTAGAATTCACACCCAGGGAAGCCTTCTCCAAGAGGTCAGCTAAGATGACCTCCGGATTACCTTGTATGTTGATTAAAAAATTCCTGGGTTAGTCTTAGTCAGCTAGTTACCAGTATGTAATATTTCATGATACTCTTGTCAAACATTGCAATGGAATTAGACCCCAGATTCTTATGTGTAAACATCCATGGATCTCCCCCTTTTAGCCAGGTCAGAGGTCAGCCACACTTGTAATTAATAATACCTCTCTTGAACAGTGTATGGTGAATGTCAAACAAGCTTGATGGAAAAATTCTTGAGTGTTTGTGCACGTGCAGCCCGACCTCTTACATTTTTCGGTGTAGGTAGCAACAGCAAATCTCCTCCTCCCCCATTTTGAGGTGTATATATTGGTCCTGTAGCAGACTTAGTAGAGAGAGTGTGCCGGACACCAGGGTCCAGAGTGGGTCTGTGAGAACATCGCACAGCCAGAGAGACAGAGTGAATCCACCGGATGGAGAGACAGAGGTCTTAAGGTAATGTGTGTGATCTCTGAAGTTTTGTTTCATGTCAAAATTTCTTAAGTATTGGCCAGTGTTAGAGTAGGATTTATAAGTGGTGATTAGCATAATTTTGTTCTCAATAAACTCGTGTTAAATTTCCCGTCTGTGTCAATTGTTCGATCCTCTTAGCCTTTTGGATATAGTGGCTGACAACCGTCCCATACTTAATGAAAGTTATAGAAAGTACTCTCCAAGTCAAGCAATGTTTCTTGCCTCGTTGCTTGATATAGTCTCAATGGTCAAGGCAGATGGTGGCAGCGTTATTTAATCCTGTGTAGCATTTCCTTGTTGGCAGTGTACCTTTGGTTCCGGTGTAACCATCATATGTCAGCTCACATTACAGTGTTCAACAACAGTGTTACCAAGTTCAACCGATAGGAAGTGTTGCTCAGGATAAGTAGTAGGGTTATAATATTTAGTTAATATTATATTTTAGGTGTTACAAGACAGACAGGCACCAAGACAGAGCTATACTCACCTCCTCCTAGAGCGACACATCCTGCAGGTGATCCGAGGTGAGTGTTGATCCGGGAGACGACACGAGGCGCACCTCATCATCCTCATCATCCTCACTATCACTTCACTGTCACACCTCCCCCCTTCCCCCACCCCCCCCCACCCTCCCCAGGTCACCGTCCCAGGCCCCTCGCCTCACTATCAGCGGTGATCACCATCGCTATTCGCAAGTTACGGCGCTCGTTCCGTTACGTTCACCATCACGGAGTCACAATCAGATATCATGGTCGTGGCGATTAAGCATTCGTTCTCACTATCGGAGTTGGATGTTAAGAGGTTCACTATCATAGTCCTTGTTCACTATCATTATGATTAGGTGCCGTTTATGGATCTGTTTTTCACTATCGGGGTTGGCTGTGAAAGGAATCACCATCAGATCGTTATTATCACCGCAGTTGATTGCCTCACTATCAATACATGGTTGTGTCCCCTTGTTCGTGTACCACCAGTGGTAAACAGTTTATCCTTATCTACCCTGTCAGTTCCCCTGAGAATTTTGTAGGTTGTGATCATGTCTCCCCTTACTCTTCTGTCTTCCAGTGTCGTAAGGTGCATTTCCCGCAGCCTTTCCTCGTATCTCATGCCTCTTAGTTCTGGGACTAGTCTAGTGGCATACCTCTGAACTTTTTCCAGCTTCGTCTTGTGCTTGACAATGTACGGGCTCCATGCTGGGGCCGCATACTTCAGGATTGGTCTTACATATGTGGTGTACAAGATTCTGAATGATTCCTTACACAGGTTCATGAAGGCTGTTCTGATGTTAGCCAGCCTCGCATATGCCGCAGACGTTATTCTATTTATGTAGGCTTCAGGAGACAGGTTTGGTGTGATATCAACCCCTGTACATGTGTGTGGTTGCGTGCACTTGAGAGCAATCGCGGGTATATATACGTGGGTGCAACAGGTGTGTGTGTGTGTGTGTGTGTGTGTGTGTGTGTGTGTGTGTGTGTGTGTGTGTGTGTGTGTGTGTGTGTGTGCGGGACACATATACCCGGGTGCGTGGGAGAGAGGAGGTGGGAGGCCGCTCACAGCAATACCTGAGGAACAGGTGCAGCTTCCTCATACATTTTAGGTAAGACACCTCCCCCTACCCTATCCCTTTCTCCCCCCCTCCCTCAACCCTCTACCTATTTCCTCACTGCACCTGTCAACAGACCAATACACTTGACAGCTCCCCCTAACCTGGCAGCCCACCTGCCAGGGCCAGACCTTACATATTATATATATATATATATATATATATATATATATATATATATATATATATATATATATATATATATATATATATATATATAAATTAGTATATTTTGGTAGCAGTCTTTCTTGTAAACATATGTTGTTGAATATGACCGAAAGTGTAAGATTAATAATTCTAACACGAATCTTCTCAATATTTCTTACGTTCTTCACTGTCGAGGGTAATTCATAAATTAACTCTCCAAAATTCAGTCTTTATTTCTGGTCTGACGCCTGAACGCGTTTCGTAATGCTTATTACATTTAGTTTACTTTTTAGTTTACACATAAAGTTTCTTTTTAGTTTACACAAGTCTTTAGTTTACACATAAAATACATCATACTTATACTCGTTTTGGGTGAGGTGACAGAGCTTAGTGGTCTGGCATAGCTCTGTCACCTCACCCAAATAGAACAAGATCTCTGCAATGTGATGTTATAGTGGCCAGAATACGCCTGGGATATAGACGTATCTGGCAGCTTTCTCAAAACCCAAATGTCGAGTACACAATGTGTCAACTTTGTGAAAGAGAAAACATGCACTCTCTTGAACATTATATTGTAGAATGTCCCATATTGACTGACTATCGCCCTCCTGGGCTAAGGTATGCTGAACTCTGTAATTACTATACGAGTACTGGAACACTTGATGATATATTGGACTTGTACCCAAGATTGACCATGTAATGTATCAATCATACAATGTATATATATGATGTAACTATATAACCTGAGCTTGTGAAAGCACCTTCATCACCTTCAGTGATTAAGTGCTTAATTGCACACTAGTTTCTCTATCAGCTACCTCACCCTGTCAGAGTAAAAGAGACAAATGTATGTGTATGTATGTGTGTGTATATATGTATGTATATATGTATATGTACGTATATGTGTATGTATGGGTATAAAGTATATATGGAAGCTGATTAGAATTACATTTCACCTTTGTGAATGTACATTAATGACACTATGTAAAAGACACATCAAACACGTTATGTAGGGCGTACGTAAATCTGTGTATCTATGTATTTACGTATGTAGGTTAGCTTAGCATTTTAAAAGCACCGAATCACCTTCTGTGGTTGAGTGTTCAATAAACCCTTGAACTATATGTTTAACACATCTCTAACCCTGTCCATGGAGGACAGAAGAAAATGTATATATATATATATATATATATATATATATATATATATATATATATATTATTAAATATGACCGAAAAAGTAAGATTAATAATTCTAACACGAATTTTCTCAATCTTTCGTACATTACGCTTCACTGTTGGAGGTAAATCAAAAATCACTTCTCCAAAATTCATTTTTATTTCTAGTCTGACGCGACACGGGCGCGTTTCGTAAAACTTATTACATTTTCAAAGACTTCACAAATACACAACTGATTAGAACTTGCGTTTCCCTGATTTTATATCTACATTTGAGTGAGGTGGGAAGGGTGATGTGGCATTACATTTGAGTGAGGTGGGAAGGATGATGTGGCATTAACACAAGACAGAACACTAGAGGATATTAATAGGGTATTAAAAGTATCAACACAAGACAGAACAGAAACAATGGGTATTGAATAGAAGTGTTTGTAGAAAGCCTATTGGTCCATATTTCTTGATGCTTCTATATTGGAGCGGAGTCTTGAGGTGGGTAGAATATAGTTGTGCAATAATTGG
>NC_091154.1:2196592-2216592 GCF_040958095.1 Procambarus clarkii
ATGCCTCTCAATGTATGTAAATTGAGCAGTTAGATAAATTCCCTAGTGAATATTACAAAGCTTACTTATCCACGTATTTAAAACAATCTTACCAAAGCAATCCCCATTTACGCAAATTTTATACAACTTATTAAAACCTCCTGCAAACTCTAGATTGTTTATTATTTAAATTTTTTTGATTATATAATTGGCTCTTATCGAAAGTCAAGTAAATGTGTTTTGTTGGAACTGAATTGGTTATATTGCACTTAAAACGAATCCTGTAACTGAATGCTGGATTACACAGGAAATACAGTGTTGCCAACGCCTGCATCACAACACAATACATATCCTGCAATTCACATTGTATATATGTGCATTGTTTGGCCTAGTTGGTGGCGTTGAGGAAGGGGTTAAATAAAGAGTAGGGGGGTTCAGGCCCACCAACATGGACGAGCGCCCTCTGATAATCTATTGGAAACCAATATGTATATACTTCAATCCTGATCATATTTCATATTTCAACCCTAATATACAGTCAGTCTTGGCCTATATACACTCTGGTAAGTTTTGAAACACATCCTGGTGTATCAACTGATCACCCATTAATAAAATGAAAATGGGCCTTAATCGCCCCTTGTTAGTGATCAAATGTGGTTTGTTCCCATTATTAGCCATCAAGATAGGCTTTTATCCCCCCCCCCCCACATAATTAGTGACCAAGAGATGAATTGATTCTTGATTCTCCATTATTAGTAATCAATATAGGCTCTCATCCTATAGGCTATCCCATAATAATGGATATATATATATATATATATATATATATATATATATATATATATATATATATATATATATATATATATATATATATATATGGATGTTCCTAGAGACAATTAGGTCACATAATATGAGGTGCCAAGGTTAACAGGCCCTCCCCCCCCCCACTTCCCCCTCCACATCAGCTGATTGCTGTTGGGCTGCAGAATTATGTAAACAAATCCTAAAATAGAAGTATACAATGGTGGCAGCGGTGGGATCCGTACCCGCAAGAGCCTGCGTTACAATGCACACACCTGTGTATGTTTCACTTAGTATACGGAATACTCTCGGTATACTTTTGTCTTCTGTATTATACTCTCATACCTGATAACTTGTGTACCGACTGTTATGTCGCATCTGATGTATGTACAACCTGATTGGAGGTTGTACATACATCAGGATTGAAGGTTGTACATCAGTACAACCTCCTGGTTGTACATCAGTACAACCTCCTGGTTGTACATTGTACAACCTGATAGTGGGACATATATCAGGTAGTTATGAACTACCTGATATATGTTCCACCTTATATATTGTATGTACCATCATATATAGAACATCCTGATTTAGCGGGGCGAACACAGAAAAGATAATGAATCAATGTTCGATACAATTTGTGAAGTAATTAATTACGTTATAATTAATAATGGGACTTATTCACGAACATGGAATCTTTTGAATTAAAGAGAAGGCAAATAATGCTGTTGAAAATTATCTGTATAATTAAGTATGAACAATTTCATACTAAATTATACAGAGAAAATACTCAGGTTATACTGAAGAAAACCGGTAATGTTAGGTATACTTCAATATCCAGTATACATCCCACCATCGACCAGACGATATACTCACCTTGTCGTGAGTATATCGTCTGGTCGACGATGGATTCTATACTGTATGTATGATGTATACACTGCTTGTGCTTGTAATTCACAACTCTACCAGAGTCCAAAATCAGAAAATGGAATAGACTTCAGGTCTCAATGATTAAAAATAAAGTCAAATGTAGCCCCATTAGGTTATTATTAAATCATATTTACAGCAAACGACACGAAATGGAGCTGTTTGCTTGCTTGACACACGAGTCTGCGTGACAATGAGAGTTTGTTTGTCTTAAACATGCCTGTCGATCAAACACCACACAGCGACCGAATTGGATGACTCGTTTTCATATTTAATACACGTTTCCTGCGGATCTTTTCAACAGGTAATATGATTATATTATTAACAAATAAAGTAAGGAATTATATCCGTATTTTTCAAACATATTACGTTTTATTTTTTATATAAAGTTATATGGTAATGAATGATGTGGATATGTGTTAAAAATTGCGTATAAAATGATTTCATTACCTCTTGAAGATTTTTGAGAAAATCGATCTTCTCTGAGATGCGGTATGAAAAACGGAGAAAAATCCTATGAGTGTTAATGGGTAGATTTGCGTCAGTGGAGCTGTGAAAATATATATATGTATGTCCAGCGAAAACAACCCATTAGTTGCCTTGTTGCTTATACATACATATGAGTATACACACACTACACTCTTCGGAGAGCACAATTACATACATACGTAGACATTCTTAAGCATGTATACAGTCGTATATAAAAAAAAATGCAATTCTTGGCTAAATACGCAAGGTACCCGATTTGCCTAACAAGCAGAGACGTTACGCTCAATCATTTCTTTCCAAATTGCCTGGTAATAATGGGCGTGGGATTATTGGAATGTTTTTTAATATATATGTCAGTAGAGGTCTGGCATATATATATAAGTCTGAGGTCACATATATATAACAGAGTTTAAGAGACCATATATATGAAAGAGTATATATATATATACATATACCCAAAACCTATAGAGCCGGAGCCCGGCCCTTCACAGACCAAAAATATAATCAAAACAAATCCACAAAATTAAAACCAGGACCCGAGGCCTCACAAGCCCGGATAGCTCAGTCGGTAGAGCATTAGGCTTTTAACCTAAGGGTCCAGGGTTCGAGTCCCTGTTCGGGCGGACTGTTTTCCCTGTCACAACCTGACAACTTTACAACCAACAACTTGTACAACTCTCACAACCGCGGCTGGAGAGACACAATTCTGCATCGAAACTTACACATTTATAGGTCTAAAGTGCCATTTGCCAGGGTGGGTATATTGTAAAGCCAGTGTGAACACATTGTAAAGCCAGGGTGAACACATTGTAAAGCCAGGGTGAACACATTGTAAAGCCAGGGTGAACACATTGTAAAGCCAGAGTGAACACATTGTAAAGCCAGAGTGAACACATTGTAAACCTAGAGTGAACACATTGTAAAGCCACAGTGAACACATTCTAAAGCCACAGTGAACACATTGTAAAGCCACAGTGAACACATTGTAAAGCCACAGTGAACACATTGTAAAGCCACAGTGAACACATTGCAAAGCCAGGGTGAACACATTGTAAAGCCAGGGTGAGCACATTGTAAAGTCACAGTGAACACATTGTAAAGCCAGGGTGAGCACATTGTAAAGCCACAGTGAACACATTCTAAAGCCACAGTGAACACATTGTAAAGCCACAGTGAACACATTGTAAAGCCACAGTGAACACATTGTAAAGCCACAGTGAACACATTGTAAAGTCACAGTGAACACATTGTAAAGCCAGGGTGAGCACATTGTAAAGTCACAGTGAACACATTGTAAAGCCAGGGTGAGCACATTGTAAAGCCACAGTGAACACATTGTAAAACCACAGTGAACACATTGTAAAGCCACAGTGAACACATTGTAAAGCCACAGTGAACACATTGTAAAGTCACAGTGAACACATTGTAAAGCCAGGGTGAACACATTGTAAAGTCACAGTGAACACATTGTAAAGCCAGGGTGAGCACATTGTAAAGCAAGGGTGAGCACATTGTAAAGCCACAATGAACACATTGTAAAGCCAGAGTGAACACACTGTAAAGCCAGAGTGAACACATTGTAAAGTCAGAATGAGTTCATTGTAAAGCCACTATGGGTATATTGTAAAGCCAGAGTGAACGCATTGCGTGTCTCGGGCCTCTGATGATCATAGAGTTCTGTATGTATAGATATGTATGTATATGTGTATTGGAAGGGTAGGTATGTTGTACGTATGTATATGTGTATTCATACCTATTTATGTATTCACCTAGTGCGACTAGCTGAGTACATAAACATATGTATATGTATGTACATGAATGTATATATGTATTTGCCATATGTGCCTGCAGGAGGGAGCTGCTAGCTCTTGGGCCCCGCCTTTCTAACCCTTGGTTGTATAATTTACTGACTCCATATCTATCTTCCTTTATATATATATATATATATATATATATATATATATATATATATATATATATATATATATATATATATATATATATATATATATATATATGTCTATTATATATATTTCTCTGTGACTCGAAGGTACCTATTTTCAGCTAGGTGAACAGAGGCTTCAGGTGAAAGGAATTGCCTTGAGGATTGCTACTTGAGAGCACTGTCTGCTCGGCTGCGACAAGGACTTGTACTCACCTAGTTGTGTTTGCGGGGGTTGAACTCTGGCTCTTTGGTCCCGCCTCTCAACTGTCAATCAACTGGTGTACAGGTTCCTGAGCCTATTGGGCTCTATCATATCTACATTATAAACTGTGTATGGAGTCAGCCTCCACCACATCACTGCCTAATGCATTCCACCTGTTAACTACTCTCACACTGAAGAGTAGACACTTGTTCCTTCACTGTTGTTTTTCACCTGATGTGGCTGTGCAACAATTTAGGTTGAGTCTGTGTCTTGCTTGCGATGTCATTTTTATATTGTCGCTCTGCCTCTCTTCTCATCCTGATGTATTCATTCCTGGCACTCTGGTATCTTTCTCTGCTCTCTATTGTCCTGTTATTCCTATAGTTTCTCCACGCCCTTGTACTTAGTTGCTTTGCTAGCTTACATCTCTGATTAAACCATGGGTTTCTCATCTGCATTTCATTTGTTTCATTTTGGACTGGGACGAACTTGTCTTCTGCCTCCTTGCACTTCTGTGTGATGTAGCCCATCATGTCTTGGGCCGTCTTTCCTCCGAGCTCTGTTTCCCATGTTATATCTGTTAGGAATTTTGTTATCATAGTTTCCCTTTCGGAATGCCAGCCTTTTGTTTTCTGGTCCCTTCCTTGAGTACATTAACCCTTCTTCGACCAGATACTCAAACCTCAGTACACTGTGGTCGCTCATACCCACGGGGGCTTCGAAACCGATTTCCCTTATGTCGGAGTCGTTCAGAGTGAAGACTAGGTCGCTGGTTCATCGTTCCTCTCATTCTTGTGGCTCCTCTGACATGCTGACATACAAAGTTTTTTGCCGCCACCTCCAGTAGTTTGACTCTCCATGTATCCTCTCCTCCATGCGGTTCCTTGTTCTCCCAGTCTATCCTTCCGTGATTGAAGTCCCCCATGATGAGCAGGTGGGATCTATTTCTACAGGCAGCAGAGGCTGCCCTCTCAATTATAGTGTTAACTGCCATGTTGTTGTTGTCATACTCTTGACTGGGTCTTCTGTCATTTGCTGGAGGGTTGTATATCACTGCAACCACTGCTCTTGGACCTCCCATTGTCATGGTGCCTGTTATGTCGTCTCTGAACCCCCCTCACAGTCTGGGATAACCATCTCGAAATTCCATTCCTTTTTTATCAGTAGGGCCACTCTGACTCCTCCCCTTCCCTCTCTCTCCTTAATACAGTGTATTCCTGGGGAAACACTGCATCCAATATAATTCCTGAGAGTTTTGTTTCTGAGAGTTCAATTACATCCGGGTTCTCTTCTTGTGCTCTTTCCCGTAAGTTCTCTTCCTTTGCTTGTAATCCCGTCTATGTTCGAGTACATTACCTTGAAACTGACTCTCTTCTGTCCATCCTCAGTTTCTGTTGATTCCCCTGGCTTCCCCCAGCTCTGTGTGTGTGTGTGTGTGTGTGTGTGTGTGTGTGTGTGTGTGTGTGTGTGTGTGTGTGTGTGTGTGTGTGTGTGTGTGTGTGTGTGTGTGTGTGTGTGTGTGTGTGTGTGTGTGTGTGTGTGTGTGTGTGTGTGTGTGTGTGCTCCCCA
Organism: Procambarus clarkii; assembly: GCF_040958095.1. Classification (NCBI taxonomy): domain Eukaryota; kingdom Metazoa; phylum Arthropoda; class Malacostraca; order Decapoda; family Cambaridae; genus Procambarus; species Procambarus clarkii. The sequence goes on from NC_091154.1 coordinate 2,202,505, forward strand.
CCAGTGCAGAACAAAACAACAGCGGGCATCGCAACACACGACAAGGAAGAGACACCACTGGCGGAGGCCGGAGTCCCACACCGAATATTCCAAGCCGCCTATTGGTCGTCATTTACGTCCGTATCCACCAATCAGAAGCCGCAATGGCGTGCAAACGACCAATCAAAGCGAGCCTCCGACCCGCTGATAGGTAATTTGACGCCTATACGGAGCCCCTAACTTAAGGGGTGACTGAAGATTACCGCCTCGCCTTCATTTTCAACCATTTTTACCCCTTATAATTATGATCATTGCAAGCGTGGGAGGGGGGGGGGCTGAGTGCCCCCTTTCACCCCCTCTCTTCTCCTCCTTGTCCACCTTAACAAGGTCGTTATACGCGAGTATAACACAGTATATCTGCGACGACCAGAGGAGTGGATTTTTATCATAATTATTTTCTTCCACGAATCTCAAACAGCAGCAAGTCATCAGTAACTTTATATTAATGCCAGATATACAGTATATTTTTTCTAATGATATACCTAAATTATATATATTATATTTCTTGATGTATATACACTTAGAAGTATACTCAGCTTCACATTGTATATACACTGAGTATACTTTAGTCCTGGACAATGTTCAGGACTAAAGTATAATTACTGGTTGGTCAGTAAAAATTTTGGTGATGACCTTAATAACTCTTTAGAGCATATTATTATTGTATAGATCATAAACATATAACTAGTTACAGAATCAACACACTCAAACCTCACAACATGAAACCAAAAAAGACATGATCTCGACATAGAAAATCTTCACAGATACATCGACAGTGTTTAACACAAAAATAGTTTAGCCGGAATAACAGCAAAACAAATCACCGAAGATGCAATCTTGATATATATTGATTATACAAAATCCAGCAAGCCACGAAGCGGGGGCCCAAGAGCTGAGATTCGATGCTTCAGATACAATTATATGAATATCATTACATGTGTACAATCACACAAACGCACAGACAAACACGCTACAACAACAAACGCCGTTTTAATCTTAAAATGCCATCTGTTATGCTCGGAATATATAATCTACTAGAACTGACGACATATTTATGACAGATAAATCAAGTTGAAAACTCTCGCTTGGGACGTAAAACTGTGAAGATTGATGCATATGTTTGTCGTCCTCGTACTGATAAATGGAGGAGAGACAGAGAGAGACAGCGAGAGACAGAGAGAGACAGAGAGAGAGAGCGAGAGACAGAGAGAGAGAGACATTTCCCTTTACATAAAAGTATATACAATGTCCTCAGAGTAACCACATTCCGTCCACTGGGACGGAAATGGTTGGGCGCATTGCCTATCACCTAATGCTCTGTTCACCTAGCTATAAATAGGTACCCAGGAGTTAGTCACATAGACAGTATAGGGACCAACATAGACAGTATAGGAACAACACCACCACATAGACAGGTCTCCAACATAGGGACCTCCTTCAGGACCCTAATTAGTGATTCAAGTCGTCCTAACACCAGTAATTAAGACGGAGCCAAGCCCTCAGTGCTGTCAAGGAGTCTCGAACCCATCCCCGGCCCTCAGCGGTGCCAAGGTGACCTCACCAACACATGTAACTCGCTCACCAACTGATTGAAGGTTACGAGGCGGAGCCCAGGAGCTAATACTCACCACTAGGTGGGTTGAGCTACACACCACACAAGTAGCCTCGCGGCTGAGTGGACAGCGTTCGGGGGTCGAAGTCTTAAGGGACTACGGTTCGATTCGCGGTAGAGGAGGAAAGAAATGGGCAGTTTCTTTCTCCCTGATACTTCTGCTCACCTAGCAGTAAATAGGTACCTGGGCGTTAGACAGCTGTTACGGGCTGCTGCCTGTGTACTCACTTAGTTGTGTTTGCGGGGGTTGAGCTCTGGCTCTTTAGTCCCGCCTCTCAGCTGTCAATCAACTGGTGTACAGGTTCCTGAGCCTATTGGGCTCTATCATATCTACACTTGAAACTGTGTATGGAGTCAGCCTCCACCACATCACTACTTAATGCATTCCATTTGTTAACATTCCATTTGGACTCCAGGCTGGAGCTGCATACTCCAGGATTGGTCTGACATAAGTGGTATATAGGGTCCTGAACGATTCCTTACACAAGTTTCTAAAGGCAGTTCTTATGTTGGTCAGTCTAGCATATGCCGCTGATGATATCCTTTTGATGTGGGCCTCTGGGGACAGGTTCGGTGTGATATCGACCCCCAGATCTTTCTCTCTATTTGACTCTTGCAGGATTTCACCTCCCAGATGGTATCTTGTGTTCAGCCTTCTGCTCCCTTCGCCTAATTTCATTACTTTACACTTTCCTGAGTTGAACTTTAGCAGCCATTTTCTAGACCATTCCTCCAGTTTGTCCAGGTCATCCTGTAGTCTCTGTCTCTGTAGTTCATCTGTCTTGATTCTTCTCATAATTTTTGCATCATCAGCAAACATTGAGAGGAATGAGTCTATACCCTCTGGAAGATCGTTTACATATACTAAAAACAGGATGGGTGCAAGTACAGAGTCCTATGGGACTCCGCTGGTGACATCTCGCCACTCTGATGTCTCCCCCCTCACCGTTACTTGCTGTTTCCTATTGTTTAAGTACTTCCTTATCCACTGGAGCACCTTACCTTTTACTCCTGCCTGTTGCTCCAACTTTTGTAACAGCCTTTTGTGAAGTACTGTGTCAAAGGCTTTCTGACAGTCCAAGAAATTGCAGTCTACCCACCCTTCTCTTTCCTGCCTAATTTGTGTTGCTTGGTCATAGAATTCTATTAGGCCTGTGAGGCACGATTTACCATCTCTGAACCCATGCTGGTGGTGTGTTACAAAGCTGTTTCCCTGTTTCCCTACGAGCCTTTTCCTCACGATCTTCTCCATCACCTTGCATGGTATACAAGTTAGGAAAACTGGCCTGTAGTTCAGTGCCTCTTGCCTGTCACCCTTTTTGTATATTGGGACTATGTTAGCTGTCTTCCAGCTTTCCGGAAGGTCTCCCGTTTCCAGTGACTTGTTATACACCATAGAGAGTGGCACACTTAGTGCTTCTGCTCCTTCCTTTAGTATCCATGGTGAGATTCTGTCAGGCCCAACAGCCTTTGTCACATTCAGCTCCAGCAGACACCTTTTGACCTCATCACTGGTGAGGTCAAATTCCTCCAAGGTTGCTTGGTTTGCCGCCTCCTCATTTAGTGCAGGGACCTCTCCTTGTTCTATTGTGAAGACCTCCTGGAGTCTCTTGTTGAGTTCTTCACACACATCTTTGTCATTCTCTGTGTATCTGTTCTCCCCTTTTCTCAGTTTCATCACTTGTTTCTTCACTGCTGTTTTCCTCCTGATGTGGCTGTGGAGCAGCTTTGGTTGGGTCTTGGCTTTACTCGCAATGTCATTTTCAAACTGTCTCTCTGCTTCCCTCCTCACTCTGAGGTACTCATTTCTAGCCCTCTGGTATCTCTCCCTGCTCTCTGGTGTTCTGTTATTTCTGTAGTTTCTCCATGTTCTTTTACTCAACTGCTTCACTACCTTACATTCCTGATTGAACCACGGATTCTTCTGTTGCTTTTCATTTTTCACTTTTTGAACGGGGATAAACCTGTCTGCAGCTTCCTGGCACTTCTGGGTGACATAATCCATCATATCCTGTACAGTCTTCTCTCTGAGTTCTGTTTCCCATGGTATTCCCCCTGAGGAAGTTCTTCATCTCATATTTTCCTCCTCGGTAATTTAGTCTTTTCCCTTCTGATCCCATCCTTGGATAGGTTATCCCTACCTCCACCAAGTACTCAAATGTCAATACACTGTGGTTACTCATTCCTATGGGGGCTTCAAATTTGACTTCCCTTATTTCTGATTCATTCAATGTGAATATCAGGTCGAGTCTTGCTGGTTCGTCATTGCCTCTCATTCTTGTGGGTCCCTTGACATGTTGACTCAGTAAGTTCCTTGTTGCCACTTCCAAGAGTTTAGCTCGCCACGTATCTGCACCACCATGTGGGTCCCCATTCTCCCAGTCTATCTTTCCATGGTTGAAATCGCCCATGATTAAGAGTTGAACCATTCCTGCAGGCAACTGAAGCTGCTCTCTCTATTATATTAATGGTTGCCATGTTGTTCCTATCAAACTCCTGTCTAGGTCTTCTGTCATTTAATGGAGGGTTGTAAATGACTGCCACTATTATCTTAGGTCCACCCATTGTCATAGTTCCTGTTATGTAATCTCTGAATCCGTCGCAGCCCGGAATTTCCCTCTCTTCAAAGCTCCAGTCCTTCCTGGGTGTGTGTGTGTGTGTGTGTGTGTGTGTGTGTGTGTGTGTGTGTGTGTGTGTGTGTGTGTGTGTGTGAGAAAGAGTAAGAAATATGTAGTAGATATGATATAGAAGAAAACCAGGCAAGACTCGGTATCTTAGATAATCAACAGTTAGAAAAACGGGATCAAAGACCCTAACAGAGCGATCCTGCAGGCACACACACACACACACACACACACACACACACACACACACACACACACACACACACACACACACACACACATACACATACCAACCTCACGGCACTGTCAAACACGTCATTCATTATCACCAATCACCATCTCCAACCACGGGCATCTTCGCCTCACTGTCACCCCATCACCAGGCCCTTCCCACCGTCTCAGAGAGAGAGAGAGAGAGAGAGAGAGAGAGAGAGAGAGAGAGAGAGAGAGAGAGAGAGAGAGAGAGAGAGAGAGAGCTTGCAACTAACAAAATAACTAACCAGTAAAGTGCTGCAACAAATATGTCAAAATCAATTGAAAAAATGTATTCACTTGACCCAACCAGTTCTGTAAAGATTGGGATTAGTTGAGTCTACGTGGTGGGGGAACTGATCTATTGTATATCATTTAGAGTGTCTGTGTTTGGGGCAGAATTCACCCAATTTTCCAAAATGATTGCCGTGGGGTATGCACCCAACATGGGTTCTGGGGGGAGGGGGTGACTGTTAATCTATTGGCAACATGTGATACAAATCAGCCGATGTTTATAATCCTCTAAGAAACAATATTCAAAACAATTATTTGCATTGTCATATGTTAAAACATTTCACACTGATGTCTGCAAAATTATCTAAAAATTATATCTATCATATTTCGGAAAAAAAATCCCATACCATAAAAAACACAAATAAATAGTTGCCATTTATATGACTGTCGCTGTGTAAACAAGACATCAATGTATTTATTTTAACATAGTTTTTTCCCCCAAAAAATTTTAACCCGTGTCAAACCCGTATTTTTATGTGGTAGAAAATTCCTTTTCTTAATCCTTTGACTTACGTAACTTCTTGATGATAATGTTGTGTAAATATTTTAATATATAACAAATATATTCGATTAATTATACATTTTTCTTAACAAAAATGATTTTTTCTAAATAATTTTCATTTTTTTAAGTTATACTTCACTAAATTTTGTCTTGTTTAATTCATTTCACAGATAAATATATAACATTAAAATATTCCATTTACTTCTATCCTGATCTATTGTATATTGTTTAACTATTTTATATTGTTTATCTAGTGTTTATAGCTTTTCAAATTACACACAGTTTTATCTTTTATTTTCTTATAGACGTGCACTCTGGTTCTCGTTTTCTGTTTTCAGGTTTTTTCACTTCTTATTTTCTGTGTTTTCAATAATATTCCACTTTCCGTTTTTTGCATTCCAAAATTGTTTGATTAATGAATATATATATATATTCATTTATATAGTTGTTCATTGATACTTTTGTGCATACACACACACACACACACACACACACACACACACACACACACACACACACACACACACACACACACACACACACACACACACACACAGTTAGAAGAGCATTTACACAAATAATATCGACCGCGGTAAAATATATCCATATATGCGAGTCATTGAGAGATTCTATATGCCAATTCAGAGGCACTCACGAGCCTATATGGCACCACGAGGCACCGACCGACACACATACGAACGAGATCATATATGCCTCTCCTTACGAGTGAGAAGCACTTCTGCCTCATAGTATGACTTCAAAGTACCTTTTTTACCCTCAAATAGTTTCACTTTAGGGACAGCGGCGGCGGTGTAGTTAAGTGCCGCAAGGAGAGTGTAGTTTCTGGCACTCTGAGGCGGGTAGGTGGCACTATAAGAGGAGGAGGCAGCGAGGCTTTGGCACTGACCCCAAGGAGGCAACAGCCACGACTGAGGGTGCCTCGCTAACTCATGGCGCACGCACACACACACACACACGTGCGCGCGCATACACTCACACACACACACGTGCGCGCATACACACGTGCGTGCATACACATCCAGCGCACACACACAATTGGCAAGTAAGAAACATGGGGAAGAGAGTTGGTGGATGTTATAGAGAGGAACTTCTCAACTCAAGGGGAAGACGAGGTGATCCACAGAGTTGATCTTCACTCAGAACGACGGGGTAACACAGTGGTAACTTGTTACGTGCCCATGTACCCCACATGCCCATGTACCCACGTACCCATGTACCCACATGCCCATGTACCCACGTACCCATGTACCCACATGCCCACGTACCCATGTACCCACATGCCCATGTACCCATGTACCCACATGCCCATGTACCCACATGCCCATGTGCCCACATGCCCATGTACCCACATGCCCATGTACCCCACATGCCCATGTACCCACATGCCCATGTGCCCACATGCCCATGTACCCTCATGCCCATGTACCCACATGTCCATGTACCCACATGTCCACAATCCCACATACCCATGTATCCACATACCCACAATCCCACATGCCCACATACCCACAAGCCCACATACCCACATGCCCACACACCCACATGCCCACATACCCACATGCCCACGTACCCACATGCCCACATATCCATATACCCACATGCCCACATACCCACAATCCCACATACCCATGTATCCACATACCCACAAGCCCACATGCCCACATACCCATGTATCCACATACCCACATACCCACATGCCCACATACCCACAATCCCACAATCCCACATGCCCACATACCCATGTATCCACATACCCACAATCCCATATGCCCACATACCCATGTATCCACATACCCACATGCCCACATGTGGGTATGTGGGCATGTGTCTTCTTGACACATGCCCACATACCCACTTACCCACATGCCCACATACCCACATACCCACATGTGGGCTTGTGGGTATGTGTCTTCTTGACACATAGCCTTCTTGAAGCTTCAAGAAGACCTGGACAAGCTGAAGGAATGGTCGAACAAATGGTTGTTAGAGTTTAACCCAACCAAATGTAATGTAATGAAGATAGGTGTAGGGAGCAGGAGGCCAGATACAAGGTATCATCTGGGAGAGGAAATTCTTCAGGAGTCAGAGAAGGAAAATGACTTGGGGGTTGATATCACGCCAGACCTGTCTCCTGCAGCACATATCAAGCGGATAACATCAGCGGCATATGCCAGGCTGGCCAACATACGAACGGCATTCAGAAACTTGTGTAAAGAATCATTCAGAACTTTGTATACCACATATGTCAGGCCAATCCTGGAGTATGCAGCCCCAGCATGGAGTCCATATCTAGTCAAGGATAAGACTAAACTGGAAAAGGTTCAAAGGTTTGCCACCAGACTAGTACCCGAGCTGAGAGGTATGAGCTACGAGGAGAGACTACGGGAATTAAACCTCACTTCGCTGGAAGACAGAAGAGTTAGGGGGGACATGATCACCACATTCAAGATTCTGAAGGGGATTGATAGGGTAGATAAAGACAGTCTATTTAACACAAGGGGAACACGCACAAGGGGACACAGGTGGAAACTGAGTGCCCAAATGAGCCACAGAGATATTAGAAAGAACTTTTTTAGTGTCAGAGTGGTTGACAAATGGAATGCATTAGGAAGTGATGTGGTGGAGGCTGACTCCATACACAGTTTCAAGTGTAGATATGATAGAGCCCAATAGGCTCAGGAACCTGTACACCTGTTGATTGACGGTTGAGAGGTGGGACCAAAGAGCAAAGCTCAACCCCCGCAAACACAACTAGGTGAGTACAATTAGGTGAGTACACACACACACACACACACACACACACACACACACACACACACACACACACACACACAATGGGCAAAGTTTCTTTCACCCTGAATGCCCCTGTTACCTAGCAGTAAATAGGTACCTGGGAGTTAGTCAGCTGTCACGGGCGGCTTCCTGAGGTGTGTGTGTGTGTGTGTGTGGTGAGGAAAAAAAAAAGTAGTTAGGAAACAGTTGATTGACGGTTGAGAGGCGGGACCAAAGAGCCGAAGCTCAACCCCCGCAAGCACAACTAGGTGAGCGAATCTCATTCAATATATGAATGAGTTTGGGTGGATATAAATAGGAGCTGCCTCATATAAGTCAAAATACCTTCTGCAGTTACTCCTCATTCCTATATTGCTGCCCAAACCTGAATCTAAATCATACATATGTATATTTTAAACAACAGAGGTCCCAGCACAGAGCCTTGAGGCACTCCACTAACAACATTATCCCACTCTGACTTAACCCCATTTATACTAACTCTCTGTTTCCTTTGGTATAGCCATGCCCTAATCCAACTTAAAATGCATCGGACGAGGGAGTGGGGAATGGTGGGAAGGACGAGGGGAAAAGGGAGGGAAAGAGGGTAATTAATAGCACCTCCAATACCATGAGACTCTATCTTTTTAACCCGTCCTTCATGTGGCACTGTATCAAGAGCTTTGCTAAAGTCAAGGTACACAACATCACAATCCTTACCACTATCAACTGCCTCAACTATGCTGGAATAAAAAAGATAACAAATTCGTTAAACATGAACGGCCATTTATAAAACCATGTTGCGACTCATTTATTAATTTATGTTTTTCAAGATGAAGACGAATTGTATTTGTAATTATCGACTCAAGTTGTAGTGAGAGAAAGTAGCAGTGAGAGAAAGTAGCAGTGAGAGAAAGTCACAGTGAGAGAAAGTAGCAGTGAGAGAAAGTAGCAGTGAGAGAAAGTCACAGTGAGAGAAAGTAGCAGTGAGAGAAAGTAGCAGTGAGAGAAAGTAGCAGTGAGAGAAAGTCACAGTGAGAGAAAGTAGCAGTGAGAGAAAGTAGCAGTGAGAGAAAGTAGCAGTGAGAGAAAGTAACAGTGAGAGAAAGTAACAGTGAGAGAAAGTAGCAGTGAGAGAAAGTAGCAATGAGAGAAAGTAGCAGCGAGAGAAAGTAGCAGTGAGAGAAAGTAGCAGTGAGAGAAAGTAGCAGTGAGAGAAAGTAGCAGTGAGAGAAAGTAGCAGTGAGAGAAAGTAGCAGTGAGAGAAAGTAGCAGTGAGAGAAAGTAGCAGTGAGAGAAAGTAGCAGCGAGAAAAAGTAGCAGTGAGAGAAAGTAGCTGTGAGAGAAAGTAGCAGTGAGAGAAAGTAGCAGTGAGAGAAAGTCATAGTGAGAGAAAGTAGCAGTGAGAGAAAGCAGCAGTGAAAGAAAGCAGCAGTGAGAGAAAGCAGCAGTGAGAGAAAGCAGCAGTGAGAGAAAGTAGCAGTGAGAGAAAGTAGCAGTGAGAGACAGTACAATTCCTCCCGAGAGAGGCAGCAGGCCCTGAAGTGTTGGTGTTCGGAGAAGCGGTTAGGCATGCCAGGAACCCCCCCCCCCCTCCCCTCCCCCCCCCCCCAAGCCCTCGTCACGTGGTTGATTCACTGTCATTTCCCGCCACTGGGGGGGGGAGGGGGGACATTCGGGTCCTGCTTACACCTCCACAGACGGGGTTGACGGCTGAGTGGAGAGCGCTTGGGATTCGTAGTCCTAAAGGGGTCCAGGTTCGATCCCCGGCAATTACCGGGGATCCTACTGATCCCCTACGAGGCAGTTTCTATTTATATCCACCCAATTGGTCCCACTAATCAACAACCCTGTTACAGAACCAGTATTTACCCAGGTCTTTCCAAAATCTATATTTATCCAATTTATATACGCATGGTTTCTAAATATACATGCACTATATATGCACTATATATGCACTATATATGCACTATATATGCAGTATATAGACAGCAGGGAGATGGTATTGACCAGACGAGGTCTCAAACTGCTGACCCTATACTCGAAATTTGTGGGGTTTATTTCCATATTTGCCCGGGCAAAAAACTAGGGGAGTTTATGCCTCCTCCCCAGAAAAAAAAAATACATGACCAGAAGTATTCTCCGAGGCCCAAAATGTGCGTCGTGGGTCCGTGTTTACGTTCAAAAGTCCCGTAAATGCCAGAAATGTGGAGAGTTGTCCCCGTGTGGGGGGGTTGGTGACTGGTTGTGGGGTGGGGGGGAGGGGAGGGGGGGGCCTGTTTGGGAAGGTGTGTGTGTCTAAGTCACTCTCTGTTTGTGTGTGTGTATTTACTGTTTGTGTCGGCAGAATCGAGCTATTAGCTCTTGGACCCCGCCTTTCAAACCAATCTGTTTTTCATCTATAATGTCTACTATTAGTATATTTCTCTCTAACACACACACACAGAAACCCGCCAAACACACACCGAAACTACGACGTTGGTACAACGTTCGAACAAGTTTTAACACCTCCTAACCAGTTTTAACAACCAATATAGCAAGTTGTAACAACGTTCCAATACGTCATAAACACGTTAAACCAAGATGTAACAACTTTATTACAAGTTGTAATAAGCGGAAAATAGAGACAGTTTCGGTTTGTGTTTGCAGGGAAGAGAGGGAGGGAGGGTAGGGGAGGAGGCGGAGTGGCCCGACTCATGAGAAAGGAATGGAGTTTCAAGATGGCTATCCCAGGCTGGGAAGGGTTCAGAGACTACATAACAGGCACCATATAAGGTCGATGAGCAGTGATATATAACCCTCCAGCAAATGACAGAAGACCCAGTCAAGAGTATGACAACAACAACATGGCAGTTAACACTGTAATTGAGAGGGCAGCCTCTGCTGCCTGTAGAAATAGATCCCACCTGCTCATCATGGTGGACTTCAATCACGGAAGGATAGACTGGGAGAACAAGGAACCGCATGGAGGAGAGGATACATGGAGAGCCAAACTACTGGAGGTGGCGACAAGAAACTTTTTATGTCAGCATGTCAGAGTAGCCACAAGAATGAGAGGCAACGATGAACCAGCGAGACTCGACCTAGTCTTCACTCTGAAGACTAGGCCTTCAGAGTGAAGACAAATGTGACCATGGAGTGATTGCACACAAAATGAGGTCAATGGGTATAACTGGTAAAGTAGGACGCTGGATACTCAATTTCCTGTCGAACAGAACACAAAGAGTAACAGTCAATCAAGTAAAATCGAGTCCGAGCGCAGTTAAAAGCTCTGTACCTCAAGGTACAGTCCTTGCACCACTGCTGTTCCTTATTCTCATATCTGATATAGACAAAAACACAAGTCACAGCTTCGTGTCATCCTTTGTAGATGACACAAAAATCAGCATGAAAATTACCTCTGCTGAAGACATTGATAAACTACAAACAGATATTAACAAAGTATTCGATTGGGCAGCAGAAAATAACATGATGTTTAACGGTGATAAATTTCAGGTACTCAGATACGGCAAAAATTAGGACCTGAAACATAATACAGGGTACAAAACACAATCGAATCTGCCCATAGTAGGAAAACAGCATGTCAAGGATTTGGGAATAATGATGTCCGACGATCTAACGTTTAGGGAGCATGACCAAGCAAATATTGCGTCAGCCAGAAAAATGATCGGACGGATTACGAGAACTTTCAAGTCCAGAGATCCCATCACAATGGTTGTACTCTTCAAGTCACTTGTGTTGTCCCGTCTTGAGTACTGCTCAGTACTCACTTCCCCCTTCAGAGCAGGAGAGATTGCTGAAATAGAGGGAATACGGAGAACATATACGGCGCGCATAGACGAGATAAAACACCTAAATTATTGGGATCGTCTCAAAACTCTCCAAATGTACTCACTAGAAAGAAGACGAGAGAGATACCAAATAATATACACCTGGAAAATACTGGAGGGACAGGTCCCAAATCTACACAGTAAAATAACAACGTACTGGAGTGAACGACATGGAAGAAAATACAGAATAGAACCAGTGAAGAGCAGAGGTGCCATAGGCACAATCAGAGAACACTGTATAAACATCAGAGGTCCTCGGTTGTTCAACGTCCTCCCAGCGACTATAAGAAATATTGCCGGAACAACCGTGGACATCTTCAAGAGGAAACTAGATTGTTTCCTTCAAGGAGTGCCGGACCAACCGGGCTGTGGTGGGTATTTGGGCCTGCGAGCCGCTCCAAGCAACAGCCTGGTGGACCAACCGGGCTGTGGTGGGTATGTGGGCCTGCGAGCCGCTCCAAGCAACAGCCTGGTGGACCAACCGGGCTGTGGTGGGTATGTGGGCCTGCGGGCCGCTCCAAGCAACAGCCTGGTGGACCAACCGGGCTGTGGTGGGTATGTGTGCCTGCGGGCCGCTCCAAGCAACAGCCTGGTGGACCAAACTCTCACAAGTCAAGCCTGGCCTCGGGCCGGGCTTAGGGAGTAGAACAACTCCCAGAACCCCATCAACCAGGTAACCTGGTGAACGACTCCGACATAAGGGAAATCGGTTTGGAAGCCCCCGTGGGTATGAGCGACCACAGTGTACTGATGTTTAAGTATCTGGTCGAAGAAGGGTTAATGTACTCAAGAAAGGGACCAGAAAACAAAAGGCTGGCATTCTGGAAGGGAAACTATGATAACAAAATTCCAAACAGATATAACATGGGAAACAGAGCTCAGGGGAAAGACGGCCCAAGACATGATGGGCTACATCACACAGAAGTGCAAGGAGGCAGCAGACAAGTTCGTCCCAGTCCAAAATGAAACAAATGAAATGCAGATGAGAAACCCATGGTTTAATCAGAGATGTAAGCTAGCAAAGCAACTAAGTAAAAGGGCGTGGAGAAACTATAGGAATAACAGGACAATAGAGAAGAGAGAAAGATACCAGAGTGCCAGGAATGAATACGTCAGGATGAGAAGAGAGGCAGAGCGACAATATGAAAACGACATCGCAGGCAAGACAAAGACTCAACCTAAGTTGCTACACAGCCACATCAGGAGAAAAACAACAGTGAAGGAACAGGTTATGAAACTGAGGATAGGGGCAGACAGATTCACTACAAACGACAAGGAAGCGTGCGAGGAACTCATTTAGAAATTCCAGGAGGTCTTCACCTTAGAGCAAGGAGAAGTCCCAGAGATAAGAGAGGGAATAGCTAACCAGGAACCACTGGAAGAGTTTGAGATTACCAGCGGGGAAGTAAGGAAGTGTTTACTAGAGTTGGATGTGACAAAGGCTATAGGCCATGGATGTTATAGGCTATAGGCCATGGATGGATTATCGCCATGGATGTTAAAGGAAGGAACAGAAGCACTGTGTCTGCCACTCTCCATAGTGTATAACAAATCACTGGTAACAGGGGAACTGCCAGAAATTTAGAAGACAGCGAACGTAGTCCCGATATACAAGAAGGGGGATAGACAAGAGGGACGAGGGACGAGAGAGGGAAGGGGGGGGGGGGAGGTCAGATGCCTGGTGTGGCTCGCCTCACCAAACTGTTCAAGATGACACATCGGGTGGTATGGGCGAGTCATAGGCCAGACGGGGTCACCCCCAGGTGCCATTCTTTGAGAAATATCCACATGATAAATGCACTCCCACCACCTGCAATCATCACGAAGTAGATCAGGTGACATAGACACAATCAGAGAACACTGAACATCAGAGGTCCTTCAACACCCTCCCAGCAAACATAAAAGATACATTGCTCTACGACCGTTCAAAACCCAATCAGATCCACTCCAACAAGAAGTGCCGGACCAAACAGACCGTAGCGGATATGCGGATTGCTCGAACCAACAGCCTGTTGGACCAAGTTATCACAAGCCCATCCTGCCCCCAGGCTGAGCTTGGGGCCAATAGATTAACTCCCAGGACCCCTTACAGGTATGTCCCAGCACCTATAGCTCCCACTGCCCAGGAGAACAGCAAAAACAGAG
>NC_091154.1:2221592-2244092 GCF_040958095.1 Procambarus clarkii
CGACTCCAAGTGGTACTCAAGTGTGTGTGTGTGTACTCACCTCCACACGTGGGATGTGTAGCCCGGACACTTGTCGCGACACATGAGGCATGGCTGGCCCTCGTCCACCTCCTGCACCAGTACCCCCTGGAATGATAGAAAATGGGCTGAGGCATCTGAGAGAAAATGGGACGTGGTGGGGGGAGGTCTCGTGAAAGTGTGAGTCTGTGAGGGAAGAAACACCTGATGGATGTCTCAGATATTATGAGATGTGTGGTATTTATGAAAGAAAACGAGATGCGGAACTCTGAAGGAAAACGAGATGCGGGACTCTGGAAGAAAACGAGATGCGGGACTCTGAAAGAAAACGAGATGCGGGGGCATGACAAACAACAAATTCTACGGTCAAAGAAAATGGAACAGAGAGAAAATGGATAGGAATGACAGAAAAAATCAACGCCATTCATTAAAAATAATATTTAGGGGGAGACTATACCAGAGGCGGGAAGGGTCTACCCTCACTAGACTTTGTAGAGTGACTGGTGGGTGGTGGGGGACGTTCATAGGGGGTCGAGGCAAGCTGTCCCTCCCTTAGGGAAAGGGGGTTACCCTGGGTAACCCTATAAAGGGTGGAAGAACGGTTATCAAAATTGGGACATTTTCCGAAATGGGAAGAAACATCTCGACTTACCATTTTCTCTGATGCCTCTCCTTCCGTACTCTCACACATCGTTTGTCGGTCTGTTAGTGAGGAACAGATCTGTTATGCCTTAATAGCCCGTTATTGGTCAACAGTTCTGTTATGCCCCTGTTAGTCTATTATTGGCGAACAGATAAGTCGTATCTTGTTTATCAGCTTGTTTTTAAAACAGCTTAATTATGTCCAGCTTGTTAGTGTTATTCTTAAGCATAAGTTTGTCTGTCTGACACATCAACAGGTCAAACTATGCAGCTTTCATCCGTCATATTAAGCTTTGTTGTATAACCGAGAAACATCTGTTAAAGCTTAACTATATTACCACCTAACGAAACCACAAGACAAACGGTCGTTAAAAACCTTTGAAAACATCAACCGTCAACATCAGAGACTGTTCCAGTACACTAAACACTCGCGGAGAACATTTTACAACACTAAACACTCGCGGAGAACATTTTACAACACTAAACACTTGTGGAGAACATTTTACAACACTAAACACTCGTGGAGAACATTTTACAACACTAAACACTTGTGGAGAACATTTTACAACACTAAACACTTGTGGAGAACATTTTACAACACTAAACACTCGTAGAGAACATTTTACAACACTAAACACTCGTGGAGAACATTTTACAACACTAAACACTCGTGGAGAACATTTTACAACACTAAACACTCGTGGAGAACATTTTACAACACTAAACACTCGTGGAGAACATTTTACAACACTAAACACTTGTGGAGAACATTTTACAACACTAAACACTCGTGGAGAACATTTTACAACACTAAACACTCGTGGAGAACATTTTACAACACTAAACACTCGTGGAGAACATTTTACAACACTAAACACTCGTGGAGAACATTTTACAACACTAAACACTCGTGGAGAACATTTTACAACACTAAAC
Source organism: Procambarus clarkii (assembly GCF_040958095.1). Taxonomy (NCBI): domain Eukaryota; kingdom Metazoa; phylum Arthropoda; class Malacostraca; order Decapoda; family Cambaridae; genus Procambarus; species Procambarus clarkii. Next base: position 2,223,189 of record NC_091154.1, read on the forward strand.
ACTTGTGGAGAACATTTTACAACACTAAACACTCGTGGAGAACATTTTACAACACTAAACACTCGTAGAGAACATTTTACAACACTAAACACTCGTGGAGAACATTTTACAACACTAAACACTCGTGGAGAACATTTTACAACACTAAACACTTGTGGAGAACATTTTACAACACTAAACACTCGTGGAGAACATTTTACAACACTAAACACTTGTGGAGAACATTTTACAACACTAAACACTCGTAGAGAACATTTTACAACACTAAACATTTATAGAAACCAGTTTTCATCACATAGAACAGACAAGTCAACATTATTAGGTAAAAAAGCTTGCCCAACCGTTACTATAAACCCCTCTCACCACACTCACCATTCGTACACTGGCGGCCCCTGCCAGGTCTCAACCACACGGCAGCAGGAGAGTGATAACGAAACAAGGTTACCTTTCCTGCCGCCATTAGAGCGGCTATTTGTTTTACCTTCCTTTTGGCGGGAAAGTTAGCCCCGCCCTCCTTTGTCCGCCACCCCCACGCGTCAGCCAATCAGCAAGCTCGCTATCGGTATCCCTCCGAGCCGCACGGTTTGTTTCATCAAGTAGTACGTTGAATTTAATGCTCTGGTGGCAGTTGTTGGCAAGGATATGGATAGTTGGGAGCAGGGAAGGTGTGGCTAGAGGACCTTATCTCTCCGACATTTGTGTGAAAGCCAGCAGCAGCAGCCGGGGAGATGGGGCCGCATTACCGGACGTGACGTCACGCAGTTTCCCGCCAGATTGAGATGTGAGAGATAAGCACGTAAAGAAAACAGTCACCGTTTAGCTCATTACAGTTTAGTGGTTAACTGTCATGTAATTACAGTCAGGAATGTGGTGTTCGGGGGTTAGAAACATTATACTGCCATCAGTTAACAGTTTCATCCACCAGTTTACAGTCTAAGTCATCACATTTACAGTTTAAGCCATAAATTTATGGCTATCGGCAGGCGAAATGGTGCCACTAGGGTGGTGTCGAACCCGCTTGATTAGGCACTCACACATCCTGTCCCGCGGGCATATACCCGTGCCCAAACAATCATATTTTAGTAATATATCGAGAGTAGATCAATTCTACTTCAGAAGTCTTCAGCAGCGGAACGAAACATAGCGTCATACCTGCACGTTGGGTTGTGTTCAACCAGACTATTGTGACTGGTGATCAGCATTCATAAAAATATAGCTAACAGTCCTAGGATTACAGCTGTTATAGTTAGATGGTAAAGTATACTGTGACTTTAGAAACCCAAAGTCGACATCTAGGTGGTAGATATCAAGGATATCAGTTTCCCTTGGGGGGGGGGGGTCGTAGCTGCCAAGATGAATAGGGGGGGGGAGCAGGAGGGGGTGTGGGGGGGAGTTAAGGGGGTGTCTTGAAGGTATGTACTAGAGGGATAGCGGACACACACACACACACACAGACACACACACACACACACACACACACACACACACACACACACACACACACACACACACACACACACACACGAAAAACGTGCAGAAGTTTGCAACAAGACTCGTCCCAGAGCTGCGAGGGATGATATACGAAGACAAACTGAAGAAACTAAACCTGACGACGTTAGAAAAGAGAAGCGAGAGAGAAGAGACATGATACAGACGTATAAAATACCTAAGAAAAATTGACAAGATGGAAACAGGAATTGTTTACAATAAATATGAACAGAACAAGGGGGTACGGATGGAAGCTTTAAACTCAGATGTGTCATAGAGATGTTAGAAAGGTTTCCTTTAGCGTAAAGGTAATGAGTAAATGGAATGACCTAAACGATACACAATAATTTAATAGATTGTAGATAATAATTGTAGATTTAAAAGCAGGAATGATAGGGAAATTGGTCAGGAGTCATTGCATTAGACAACCAACGGCTTGAAAAACAGGGTCCAAGAGCTAAAGTTCGATCCTGCAGGGCACAAATAGTTGAGTACACAGGGTGGACAAAGATTATTTAGCATGTGCGTCGCTCACTGCGTCAGTATGTGCGTCGCCCCTTAGTCGCATAACCCGCACTTACCCCTTGCGTCATGAGTCACCCCTTGCGTCATGCGTCACCCCCTTGCGTCATGCGTCACCCCTTGCGTCATGCGTCACCCTATTGCGTCATTACCTGCGTTAGTCGCCGCGTGAGAGGCCGCAAGACGAAGCTGGCAGAACGCCCCAAAGTCAAGCACTTGGAGCCAATGGGCGGCGCGAACCTGCCCCTCGGGGCGGACGAGTCCACCTTCTCCCGTCCGCACCCGACCACAGACCGGACACTGGCTTGACACCTCACTCCGGTGTCCCAAACCCCGGCCGTGGCTTGCTTCGGCGACGTCCCAGCGCCCCAACTGGGCGGCGGGGGCCTTGTGGCGTGGTGTCCAGCGCCCCCTGGTCCGGTGGTGTCACCCCATCCTGTCGCATGAATGTCCCACGACGAGGACGTCCGCGGGTAGGAACGTGTCCTAGTGAGGACACCGGACTGGCCCGGGGTGGTGGACACGGACGGCAGGGGTCCCTGGGGACGGTGGGACATCCTGGCAGTCTCAGGTCCGGAGTCCGGACTCACCGTCGATGTCCAAATGTCTCGTTTTAATCGATTTCCGGAAGCGAATCAGAATTCTTTAGTTTCCCCTTTTGTTTAGACGGTCTAAAGAACGGGAAGATATTAATGGTGTACTCAAGTAGATCTTGCGCCAGATTCACGAAGCTGTTACGCAAGCACTTACGAACCTGGGGGTAGATTCACGAAGCTGTTTCGCAAGCACTTACGAACCTGGGGCCAGATTCAAGAAGCAGTTACTCAAGCACTTACGAACCTGGAGCCAGATTCACCAAGCAGTTACGCAAGCACTTACGAACCTGGGGCCAGATTCAAGCAGTTACGCAAGCACTTACGAACCTGGAGCCAGATTCACGAAACTTTTACGTAAGCACTTACGAACCTGGGGCCAGATTCACCAAGCAGTTACGCAAGCACTTACAAACCTGGGGCCAGATTCACGAAGCTGTTTCGCAAGCACTTACGAACCTGGGGCCAGATTCAAGAAGCAGTTACACAAGCACTTACGAACCTGGGGCCAGATTCACGAAGCAGTTACGCAAGTCCTTACGAAGCTGGGGCCAGATTCACGAAGCAGTTATGCAAGTACTTACGAACCTGGGGGCCAGATTCACGAAGCAGTTACGCAAGCACTTATGAACCTGGTGCCAGGTTCACCAAGCAGTTATGCAAGCACTTACGAACCTGGGGCCAGATTCACGAAGCAGTTACGCAAGCACTTACGAACCTGGGGCCACATTCACGAAGCAGTTACGCAAGCACTTACGAACCTGGAGCCAGATTCACGAAGCAGTTAAGCAAGCAATTACGAACGTGTACATCTTTCCTCAATCTTTGACGGCTTTGGTTACATTTATTAAACAGTTTACAAGCATGAAAACTTGTCAATCAACTGTTGTTATTGTTATAAACAGCCTCCTGGTGCTTTGGAGCTCATTAACTGTTTAATAATTGTAAACAAAGCCGCCAAAGATTGAGAAAAGATGTACAGGTTCGTAAGTGCTTGCGTAACTGCTTCGTGAATCTGGCCCCAGGTTCGTAAGTGCTTGCGTAACTGTTTCGTGAATCTGGCCCTAGGTTTGTAAGTGCTTGCGTAAGTGTTTCGTGAATCTGGCCCTAGGTTCGTAAGTGCTTGCGTAACTGTTTCGTGAATCTGGCCCTAGGTTCGTAAGTGCTTGCGTAACTGTTTCGTGAATCTGGCCCTAGGTTCGTAAGTGCTTGCGTAACTGTTTCGTGAATCTGGCCCTAGGTTCGTAAGTGCTTGTGTAACTGTTTCGTGAATCTGGCCCTAGGTTCGTAAGTGCTTGCGTAACTGCTTCGTGAATCTGGCGTTAATCTAAATGACGTTAAGCATCTTCTAAACAGGCAATATGGTGCTTTAAGGGCAGATATAGGTTATATAAGCTTATATATATGTGTGTGTCAAGCTTGAATGGTCCCCGAGACCAAAATGCATCAGAAAACTCTTTGACCCGTGAAGGATTCGAACCTAGTTTGCCAGGGCCTCTTGGTGTGTCCGGTACTATAACCACTTGGCCACACTGACTGTACAAAAGTACTGGATGTCGTCTGAGTCTTATCCCAATACCCGATAGCACTCGCGTTGGCACATTTTGGGCATCATGCGGCCCCAGAATGATGATTTGGTGACATATGTGTGCCCAAAATGGTGCAGGGAAGCTGGCAGGTGTGTAATTTAATACACCACACACCTGAACGATAATCCCTGGGTGAAGACTTCCCTCACGCCCTCCCCTCGTTCCAACAAGCTATCAGTTACCATGACAACGAACTACACTAGTTATCTGAAGGTAATTTATAACCAACGTAATATATCTATATTATCTGCCCTGGAAATTAATTAATGGTCCCTCTATTCAAGATATTTTATTTATTACTATTAAGAATATATTTATATTCTATATGTAATTATGTTATATTTTTATAATTGTTATTTTTACTATCGTTATTATTATTAAGGATAATATTATTATTAATATTGTTATTACTGTTATATTCATTTCAGACTTTTGTTTACTTAATTCAACTTAATCGGATCAGTTTCTAATTTGCAAAACAAGTTTATTTTCTATTTGAAAGTAGAAAATCACGATTATAAGTAGAAATCCATAAGTTTATAAGTAGTTGATTACTACTTATAAATCTATAAGATTATAAGTAGTAATCAAGTAGAAAATCACGATTATAAAAGTATACCGTTCGTATAATAGAGATGTTCGGAAAATCGAGATACAAGTAATGGTGTTCGGATTATCGAGGGGTGACAGTAATTATAAATTATTGAGAAAATGTGAATTATTAATTGTAATTACATCAGCCTATCATCGTGTTTAGGAAGTAATTAGATATATATTATGAAGTAATTGTATATATATTGAAGGAATGACCAATTAGAAAGAATTAATTTGAGATTTCTGAATTTGGATAGAGCGAAACCTGTTTGGTATTGATGTTGTAAGAAAAACGTCGTATATACATATATTTTGTAAATCGTTTGTAAATCATGATAAATTGGATTTACATTGCCATTCTAAATTACTGAGAAACTATCTAAACTGATTGTAAATCATTTTCTAGTGGTAATGTTTACATGTATAAGTTCAAACGGCTGCTTTTAAATTATTTACGGATTTATATACCCATTGTAAATGAGTTTGTAAACGACTTTTCGACAATAGGAATCCTTCTTTACACATCGCGTCTGTAAATGTGTTTCTAGGGCAATTTACACACGTATTATATTTGTTTACAACATTATTTACAAAATATAATTGATAATTTTCAGTGTAAAATCTTTTTCAATTACAAAATGTAAATTGATATTCAAACACTAATAGTTTTGTAGTAAATTTAAACGTATTTACACTATCGAAGGCTTCACTGTTTACACACATCACTGTAAATGCTCCATTTTGTAAATATTGTAAATTAACACCTTTAAAGACGTTTGTAAATGATCCATACTTGCTCTAAATGATTTACATCACACGGGGAACCAGACTGTAAATAATTTTCAACACAACATTGTTTTTTCTGTAAATCATTTTCAGAAACAACGAAACTATTGTAAAAAAAATCAAAGTGTAAATCAGGTTCTGTATTTGTCTGTCATTAATTTATCAGACAATAAATATATATCAGTTCTTGAAAATTAATTCAATTTACAGTAAATCATTCACCTTAGATTTACGCTTGTGCTATCCAGTAATTTTTTTGTGTTTCAATTTACTTGTGTAAATGGCTTTCGTATATACAAACTGAGAAGCGCTTGTAAATCCAACACACTGTAAATCATTTTCACTCAACTTGTAAATAAACAATTATTTGTAAACACAGAACCGAGTTTAAACCCCGAAACGAAATTTATATTTTTTTCCGTTTACAATTTTCACACCAACAACTCCTGCCCAATCAGTTGTAAATCGCACACATCACTGCACTGTAAATCATTTACCCATTCGTTTGTAAAAAAAAATACACCAAAAAAAAAGTTTTTTTGTACAGATGACATTATGTACATTTTTTACACGATATTAGTTGTAAGGGTTTCAGTGGGGTGTAAATCATTTACAGGTGTAAATCATTTACAGGTGTAAATCATTTACAAGTGTAAAAAATGAGGTTTTTCAGGTGTCTGTGAGTCTCCTACGGAGGGCCTCACTCCCTCACCTGGCCAGGTCGCTCCTACCTCTCACTCTCTCACTCTCCCTCACCTCACTGGCTCTGGCAGGGGGGGGAGGGGGAGGGGGAGGGCAGTTAAGGGGTCGCGCAGGGCTGTTAAGGGAGGGGGGTCCTGGGGCGCTGGGATAGGGGGGGGGGGAAGTGAGATAGAGGATAGTTCTGTAGCCTCGTATCCCCCTCTCCCCCAGTCTATCCTAATTGGTGTGGGGGGGGGGGTGATTAACGAGGCGCTAACCAGGAGAGATAACGACCCCAGATAACAAACGGCAATAAAAGGCCCCCCCCCCCCCGAGGGGGAATGGACTGCCCTCCTATCCCCCCTTAGGGTAGTTAGTGCCTCATTCTCTCCCAGGATGGTCTGGCACGGTGGCCTTCGTCATCCTGGGAGGAGGAAAATGGAAATATTGATGTTTTTTCTCCCAGGATGGACTGGCAATAGCAGCCTTCGTCATCCTGGGAGAAGAAAATGGAAATATTTTTTTTTCTCCTAGAATGGACTGGCAATAGCGGCCTTCGTCATCCTGGGAGGAGGAAAATCGAAATATTGATGTGCTTTTGCTAGGATGGACTGGCATAGGTAGCCTTGATCATCCTGGGAGGAGAAGATATAAATGTTGCTGTTTCTCCCAGGATGTACTAGCAATTATAGCCTTCGGCATCCTGGGAGTGGAACATGGTAACATCAGCTATTTTCCTTCCAGGATGAACAGAGTAGAAATATTTTTCATTTTACTTTGTTCTAGGAATAAATATTAACTATATACAATTAAATTGGCCTTGAAAGATTAACAAAATCAATTTCTAAACACCGCGTCCTTCACTAATAGGGTCTTTTATGAGTCTATTTACTGAAAGAGCGAAAGGAAATACACGTGCGGACGTGCACGCGCGCGCACACACACTTAGGTAATTACACTTATTTAATTACATAACTTTAAAAGCAGGTATGATAGGGAAATAGGTCAGGAGTCATTGTATTAGACAACCAACAGCTGGAAAAGTGGGGTCCAAGAGCTAAAGTTCGATCCTGTAGGCACAAATAGGCAAGTACACACACACACACACACACACACACACACACACACACACACACACACACACACACACACGTGTGTGTGATCTTCTTGAGATGATTTCGGGGCTTTAGTGTCCCCGCGGCCCGGTCCTCGACCAGGCCTCCACCCCCAGGAAGCAGCTCGTGACAACTGACTAACTCCCAGGTACCTATTTTACTGCTAGGTAACAGGGGCATAGGGTGAAAGAAACTCTGCCCATTGTTCTCGCCGGCACCTGGGATCGAACCCAGGATCACAAGTCCACTGTGCTGTCCGCTCGGCCGACCGGCTCCTGTCGCTCGGCCGACCGGCTCCTGTGACGGGTCCAAGCACAGAGCCTTGTGGAACTCCAGTCAGTAATCTCTACCATCCCCCCCCCCCCCATGTCTCTCTCTCTGGCTCCCTCCGGTACGGTACTCCAACCTAACCCTCCTCCACGCACCCCGGCAGCCAGCTCCTCTTGCCAGCAACTGTATCAGAACCTTCCTGGCAATCTTGAAAAAGGACAGTCTGCCTGGCACGCTCCTATTTGTTTGCTGACACCTTGTTCTAGAACTCCATTAACTGTCTTGCTACTTCTTTGTGCATCGTTTCTACAGTGATTACATTTTTTCTGGTAGCGTCTGTTCTCCTAGACGTCATGGATCTAAGGGCCGCTGTGGTTCCAGCTTGGAATTATATTGGAAATATATATGCTGAGTCCTTCACACACTTCCTTGTCATTCTCTGAGTGTCCTCCTTGTTCGTGTTGCCCCGAGCAGTTAATAATTTTCCGCCAACTTTACTTTAATAAGGCTTAGTAGTAGTTCAGGTTGATCCTTGGCGCTGGCTGCTATATCGTTCTCGTACTGCTGCTCCGCTGCTCGCCGAGTTGCTGCGTATTCACTCTACTCACATTTATATACATGTTGTCATTCGCTGTTCAGTGCTCCATGTATTTTTTCCAAGGTCTTTTACTTCTCATTTTTTGCCTGTAAACATTGTGTATTAAACTACGAGGAACTTTTTGTCTTGGTTCGTACGTTAGGCGGCGGTATAAACCTTCTCTCATTGCCAAGTTATGGAGTCCGTCATGCCTACGAGTCTTGTCTCGTAGTTTTGTCCCAAATGCCGATCTCTTCAAAACTCTTCTTATGACTTCCCCCCCCCCCCCCTTGCCTTCTTTCTCTTCTCTTGTTGTCTGGTGTTGCCTCAAGAATACTGTATCACTGATCATTCAATTATTTCAGTCACTCCTGTTATTTTCAGAGAGTGCGTTTCATCAGTCCTTTCAACCAGTTCCCCTCCTTTGTTTGACATTCCATCAGCATTATTGTGTTAGAAGTTTAGGATCTTCACTCATATTTTGTTGTCTATATGGGCAGCTCCGAGCGCTGGGGTTGGGAAACTGCATTGGTTCAAGTGTATAAGGTATGGACAGCGGGGGTGTGGGGGGGGAGTTTGAGGGGAGGGGAATTGATTGGAGAAAAGAGCTTGAGAGCAGAGGGTTAGTGTTAGTTGTGTAATTAGTACAGGGATAGAGGAGGGGGGCTTGTGGATAAATGCTGTAGAACAGGAATTAGTGCGGCGGAGAGAGGGTAATTACGGAAGGGTGTGTGGGGGGTGGTGGGATGGGTGGAGCGGCAGGCGGGTGTTGGTAGGCTGAATATATAACGTTTGGTGGCAGGATAAGAGGTGTGGTTCCCGGGTTAATTACTCTTGTCAACAATGGTGTCTCAATGTAAATGGCCGCCATCCTGGTTACTTTTGTCGCAGTTTATCATCGCTTTTTTCCTCCGTGGTGTCGATACTTTGGACTCGTTGCTCCAGAGGCTGCTGGAAGTAGTGTGGATGAGGGGGGGGGGGGGAATGTTGCTTTCCCCTGTTGAAAAAAATATTTTTTTCCTATTTCCTTTTTTCCCTTTTCTCTTCCTCTGTACCTTCAACTTCTTTCTCTTCCTCCATTTTCCTTGCACTTTCCTTGCAGTGTTTCATCTCTTTCTTTATTTCATCTTTATTTATGTTAAATTCAAGGTATATATACCTTTCTGTAGCCTTCTATATCTCTCAGGTTCTTGGTGCCACCTCATTTACAAATACCAACTTTAGTGGTCTAATTCTTCGATATTGCATATGAACCCAGCCGTGTGACTTTCACCATTTCTCTCCCCAACTCGTAGTGGCGCAGTAGTCTAAGGATACGTGTGGTTGATTACCTTTCTTTACGTAACCACTCGACAGCCTCGGTTTCCTCCGTTCTCTCCAAAAAGCCTTGAATAATCACGTGTTCTCTTTATGCGGATTATCGTGCGTTCCATTTGTTAGCTGCTCTGACACTGAAAATATATTGCATCCGATGTCTTTACGGCTCATTTGGGTATTCAGTTTACACCTGTGATCCCGTGTTCGTGTATCACTCCTGCTAAATAGTCTGTTTCTATCTACTCTGTCAATTCCAATTGAGGATTTTGTATGTGGCGATCATGTCTCCCTAAACTCTTCTGTTTCCCTCCAGCAACGTGAGGTGTAATTCATGCGTGTAGCCTTTCTTTATATGTTATGCCTCCCAGTTCTGGGACTAGTCTGGAGTGTGTGTGTGTGTGTGACGAATTGCTTGTTAAGTAGGTGTGGCTCCAATTGGTTCAGATAGTATTTCCTCCTCTTCTACCCCCTGTCCCCCCTCACTCTCTCTCTCCCTTTATCGCTTCCTCATTTCTGTTTTTTCTGGCGTGTTTTTCCCCCTGTTCTTAAGGCTGAGGAGGAGGAGGGTGGGTTAATGTCTCAGGTGTTGTGTTAGTTGTGTTTGTTTTTGGGGTGGAAACGTTTGGGCATTGCTTGTATAACAGGCCGCATGTTTTAGCGTGTTTTACTGCTGCCTTCGGTCGTCTGTCACAGTTTTAATGCTATTATTTAATCAAGCTCATGTTATTAAATCCATAAAGAACTGTTGTTTATGCTTTTATTGTTTATCTTCATAATGCTGGTCCTTGTTGTGTTTGTCGTGACTGTATGAATCTTGTGTTTGTTTAATATTACCCACACCAATAGTCTCTCTAATGCCTTTGTTTTGTTTGCTGTAGACAAAAACACACGTCACACGAAAAGAAACACACAGGTCGAAAGCTATAGCTCATGTTATACTTAGATATAATAAACGGTTTACAGGCATCAGTTATACACACAGTTCTCCCAGGGTTCGAGCCCCGGCCAGGGAGACGGGTCACGGCTCCTTATATAACACCTCGCCCCTGTTCACTCAGCAGTAAATGTGTACGAGGTTGTAAATCAACTGGCGGGTGGTGTTCCAGGGGTAAGGCATACCATCAACTATGGGAAGGAGATTAAGCTCTCAGCCTTATACAACGTTACCAGAAGGAAGAGTTTCCTCTGATCACCCAGGCAAGAGGAACGTGGACTGACTGCATCTTCCCGGACCGCCAGAGTCTTAGACACTGTTCCACTCCGAAGTTTTCAACCCAAAATGCAAGTACTGATCCTCAAAACACGTGCCCAACAGGTAGCAAACCTAGGTATCTGAGCAATGGCTATTTGACTCCAATATAGGTTAGTGCAAGGAGATGAGAGAGGGAACATGTGCAAAGAAACACAATATAAGATGATAAAACGAAAATTATGACAGCATCGTTGTATGCAAAGCTGTTAATCTTGTATGGAGCCTTCAGGAGGGTGAGCACTACCTACATCAGACCAGTTCTACAGTATGCAGCACATGCACCAAATCCCCCTACCTGAGTGGAACACCTCTAGTGATGACACCCCATATACTTTGGGACACACACTCACACACACACACACACACACACACACACACACACACACACACACACACACACACACACACACACACACACACACACACACACACACACACACACAAAATTATGAGAAGGATTAAAACAGAAGAGGACTGTTTGAGGCTTCAAGAAGACCTAGACAAGCTGAAGGAATGGTCGAACAAATGGTTGTTAGAGTTTAACCCAACCAAATGTAATGTAATGAAGATAGGTGTAGGGAGCAGGAGGCCAGATACAAGGTATCATCTGGGAGAGGAAATTCTTCAGGAGTCAGAGAAGGAAAAAGACTTGGGGGTTGATATCACGCCAGACCTGTCTCCTGCAGCACATATCAAGCGGATAACATCAGCGGCATATGCCAGGCTGGCCAACATACGAACGGCATTCAGAAACTTGTGTAAAGAATCATTCAGAACTTTGTATACCACATATGTCAGGCCAATCCTGGAGTATGCAGCCCCAGCATGGAGTCCATATCTAGTCAAGGATAAGACTAAACTGGAAAAGGTTCAAAGGTTTGCCACCAGACTAGTACCCGAGCTGAGAGGTATGAGCTACGAGGAGAGACTACGGGAATTAAACCTCACTTCGCTGGAAGACAGAAGAGTTAGGGGGGACATGATCACCACATTCAAGATTCTGAAGGGGATTGATAGGGTAGATAAAGACAGTCTATTAAACACAAGGGGAACACGCACAAGGGGACACAGGTAGAAACTGAGTGCCCAAATGAGCCACAGAGATATTAGAAAGAACTTTTTTAGTGTCAGAGTGGTTGACAAATGGAATGCATTAGGGGGTGATGTGGTGGAGGCTCACTCCATACACAGTTTCAAGTGTAGATATGACAGAGCCCGATAGGCTCAGGAATCTGTACACCTGTTGATTGACGGTTGAGAGGCGGGACCAAAGAGCCAGAGCTCAACCCCCGCAAACACAACTAGGTGAGTACAACTAGGTGAGTACACACACATGACCTGGGAAGGGTGCTTAACAAGCAGACAGGAAGCTTTGGCTCATTACACAGTGGAGGGAGGGAGGGAGGTCTCTCTCTCTCTCTCTCTCTCTCTCTCTCTCTCTCTCTCTCTCTCTCTCTCTCTCTCTCTCTCTCTCTCTCTCTCTCTCTCTCTCTCTCTCTCTCTCTCTCCCTTCCCCCCCCTCTCTCTCTCTCCTCTCTCTCTCTCTCTCTCTCTCTCTCTCTCTCTCTCTCTCTCTCTCTCTCTCTCTCTCTCTCTCTCTCTCTCTCTCTCTCTCTCTCTCTCTCTCTCTCTCTCTCTCTCTCTCTCTCACTCTCTCACTCTCCCTCCCCCCCCTCTCCATGACCCAGGTTCACACCACAAAAATATCGATTAAGTTCTTCCTAACAGCTCTATAAGTGATTACCGGAACAAGGGGGGGCGGGCGTCCGGTTAATGCTGCTTTATACGGATAAAATAATTTACGGATAATGAGTGTAGATCAGTGTGTGGACGGAGTGTATATACCTCACGTCCTTGCTAGAGAGAAGAGTAAGAGGAGATATGATCACTACCTACAAAATCCTCAGAGGAACTGATAGGGTAGATAAAGGCTGTTTAACACTGATGGGACACGAACAAGGGGACACAGGTGGAAACTGAGTACCCACATGAGCCACAGAGACGTTAGAAAGAACTTTTTCAGTGTCAGAGTAGTTAACAGGTGGAATGCATTAGGCAGTGATGTGGTGGAGGCTGACTCCATACACAGTTTATAATGTAGATATGATAGAGCCCAATAGGCTCAGGAACCTGTACACCAGTTGATTGACAGTTCAGAGGCGGGACCAAAGAGCCAGAGCTCAACCCCCGCAAGCACAACTAGGTGAGTACACACAACCCCACACACACACTACCACACACACACACACAGAGGTGGCAGCAACCCAGGTGACCTTGGAAAGGTTCGAAATTACAAGAGATGAGGTCAAGAAGCACCTATTGGAGCTGGATGTGAGAAAGGCTGTTGGTCCAGACGGGATCTCACCATGGGTATTGAAAGAGTGTGCAGGAGCGCTCTGCTTGCCACTCTCCATAGTGTATAGTAGGTCACTGGAAACGGGAGACCTACCAGAAGTATGAAAGACTGCTAATGTAGTACCAATATTTAAAAAGGGTGACAGACAAGAGGCACTGAACTACAGGCCAGTGTCCTTAACTTGTATGCCATGCAAGGTGATGGAGAAGATTGTGAGAAAAAACCTGGTAACACATCTGGAGAGAAGAGACTTCGTGACAACCCATCAACATGGGTTCAGGGAGGGTAAATCTTGCCTTACAGCCTTGATAGAATTCTACGATCAGGTGACAAAGATTAAGCAAGAAAGAGAGGGCTGGGCGGACTGCATTTTCTTGGATTGTCGGAAAGCCTTTGACACAGTACCGCATAAGAGGCTGGTACATAAGCTGGAGAGACAGGCAGGTGTAGCTGGTAAGGTGCTCCAGTGGATAAGGGAGTATCTAAGCAATAGGAAGCAGAGAGTTATAGGGAGGGGTGAGACCTCAGAATGGCGTGAAGTCACCAGTGGAGTCCCACAGGGCTCTGTGCTTGGACCTATCCTGTTTCTGATATACGTAAATGATCTCCCAGAGGGTATAGACTCATTCCTCTCAATGTTTGCTGACGACGCCAAAATTATGAGAAGGATTAAGACAGAGCAGGACAGCTTGAGGCTTCAAGAAGACCTGGACAAGCTGCAGGAATGGTCGAACAAATGGCTGTTAGAGCTTAACCCAAGCAAATGTAATGTAATGAAGATAGGGGTAGGAAGCAGGGGCCGGATTCAGGAAGGTACTTACGAAGGTTTTTCCTCTTAGCTAAGAGCGTTTTCCATCTTAGCGCCTTCGTGGCGGCTACGTCCGTATTCAATTAACTACCCTAAGTGGAAAAATCTTCGTAAGTTCATTCCGGGATTTAAGTGTGGTTTCGACCACTCGTAGCTTTACGTAAACTGGATATAAGTCATTTTTTCTCTACTACATAACACTGGGATCGATTTATGATATTGGAACATGACCAAAATATTATAGCTGGTGAATCTAGTGAAGAGTAATCCTTCGTGTTAGTTATATATGCATTCTCTGCTTGAAACTTGAAGTAAATATGTGTTTGATGATAGTAGAATTAGTTTTATAATAGCAAGATATTATACCAGTAGTTATTAAGTAAATAAACACTGGTGAACATGAAATATGAGAGAAGGTGATGAGCCCTGCCTGATGGGATCATTTACTATCACCAAATGCCCCTGTTCACCTAGTAGTAAGGGTGTACCTTAGCTATACATACCCATTTCTAATTTATTTAGTTTGGTTTTATTTTGAAATTAAATCTGGGTGAGACATAAAATAAAAATATGCTGCACAAATGATGTTAGGTAAGGAAAAGGGTAAAAATGTCACAAACTTTATTCATTGAATACTTAAAGCTATAATTATGACTATATAGACTACTAAAAAAGAGAGAGGGAAGTAGGGGTCCAAGACCTCTTAATAAAATTTGGGTGTGGAACAAGTAATTATCAAGAGAAGGCACCATGCCGGGAAGGCTATGCAGCAGTAAGGCAGTGAGGTGAGGCAGCTACTTATTTGAGAAATGCTTATTTTATTTACCTTATAAGCTGAGGCAACTTATTTTATTTGAGGAATACTCAGCTGATTCTTCTACATTTAGCATGGAACAAATTTGTGTCCAAGACCTCTTCCTGTTACACAATTTGGCTGTGTGTAACCAAACTAGAAGTGCTCTACAAATCAAGGGACCCAGAATGTGGAATGACCTCCCGAATCATGTCAAAGGCTGTACCTCTCTCAACCAGTTTAAGAGTTAAACCAAGTACTGCCTAATGAACTCCATGTAACCTAACTTACCTCCTAAATGTCAACCCATGTCTTGCTATTTTTTAAACAACGCTGTTCACCAACATGTGCAATTGCTGATTTATGCTATGTTAACCCCCTTTTTGTATTTTTTATTCCTTCTTTCAACACAATTTATACCTAATCTCGATTGCTATTAAGTTTTAGTCTGTGTTTTTTTCCCCCCACACCTTGCCCGAAATGCTATGAGTATTAGTGGCTTTAGGTATTGTATGTACTAGCTCTGCCTATAAATCCAACATTATGTTTGTAAATCAACTGTATGTACTTTTCCTGAATAAAATGTATTTATTATTTATTTTTTAATCAGTAAGTATTAAAAGAAGGCACCAAGCTGGGAAGGCTATGTAGCACCATTGTGTGTAACAATAAACCAATTTTTTTTTAACAAATAATGCACCTGTATGGGAAAACAAATCCTGTCAGCTGTAAAAATATTGATGCAGTTATTTAAATGAAAAATATAATGAAAGAAATATTACTGGTTTATTTTTATCCTATCTTTTTGTACTGTACAGTATATCCAAGGAAGTGAAAAATTAAGACATAATGCACAATTTAATGAATGATTAGCATGGATTAGCAGTTCAAAAGAATATGACTTGTATTACATATCAACATGAGATCTTAATGATCCATGGTCAACATGATTTAATAAGGATAATACAATACTGTATTTGTAATAATACAAACTATAATTTAAAATCTTTATTACTGATTTTTTTTATTAAGAAGATTAGGTATACACAGCAATGTGCTGCTACCCTATTCTATATGGAATATTACACAGTGTAGATAAAAAACTAGCTATAAGTTTATCTAATACTCCCATCTCACAGGATGGTTAGACATACTGTACATGGAATCAATTTAGAAAATACCAGCCTCAATACAAAAAACAAATCAACTCTGACTAAACAACTCTAAGCAATTTTCACAAGAGGTAAGCACTGAATCATGGAAACATTATATTATAATTACTCTTACCAGTTTCTACAAGACTCCTCTCAAACAATGTATTTTTAAACATGTTTAGGTATACACAGCAATGTGCTGCTTCCCTATTCTGTCTAAAGGACCACACAGTGTAGATCAAAAACCAGCTACAAGCTCACCTCACAGGATGGCCAGTCATACATGGAATTAGGAGAGAACAAAATACTTAATGCTGATCTATTAGCCTCCACTGGCAAAATCTGGGTGCAGCACAAGAATATCTTCCAATATTCCTGAGTGTATGAAGTAATTACAGAGCTCAAAATACCTCATACCATTTGGTATGAAGTCACTGATAACAGGACAATCACAGATATAGTGTTGGAGAGTATGTTCTCTCAAGTAGGACTGAAAACAGATGTTTTTTTTCCACCAAGAGGGCTATAAACCCATGGAACCGCCTACCCGCTGAAGCCGTAAATGCCAAATTCCAGCTAAAAAATAACATTAATTCAATTGGCGGGCCCTTTAACAAGCCGCCGGCTTTCTGTCCTCTTCGAGGTCACTAGATAGTTAGTGGCCCTTGGGTAAATTCAGTAAATATATACAATAATTGTCAGCGCATCTTCCGAGCAACAAGGACAGCTACACAGTATCTCTTAGAATTACGTAGGTAAACAACAAATGTAACATATTTGTTTACTACAATGTCGGTGCTGGCTGTAGAAGTTGAAAAAACATTGTTTTACTTAGAAATATACTAATTTTATAAGAAAATTCGACGTAAATAGGAGGCAGTAGAGCTCCGATAAGCCAGCGCTAAATCTGTAATATGAAGAATGTTGCTGCTCTCTGATTGGCCAAACGAAACACAGTAGTGACCTCTATCGGCACGCAGGTGAACCAACAATTTTCTTCCTAAGTATACCTTATTGAATCGCACCTAAGCATCTTCTTAGGGCGCACTTAGGAACCTTCGTAGCAAACCCACTTACGAAGAAATACACAGAGCTTCCTGAATCTAGGTCCAGGAGACCAGATACAAGGTATCACTTGGGAGATGAAATACTACAAGAGTCAGAGAGAGAGAAAGACCTGGGGGTTGATATCACGCCAGACCTGTCCCCTGAAGCCCATATCAAGAGGATAACCTCAGCGGCATATGCCAGGTTGGCTAACATAAGAACAGCCTTTAGAAACTTGTGTAAGGAATCTTTCAGAACATTATATACCACATATGTAAGACCAATCACGGCTCCAGCATGGAGTCCATATCTAGTCAAGCATAAGACTAAACTGGAAAAGGTTCAAAGGTTTGCCACCAGACTAGTACCCGAGCTGAGAGGTATGAGCTGCGAGGAGAGACTACGGGAATTAAACCTCACTTCGCTGGAAGACAGAAGAGTTAGGGGGGACATGATCACCACATTCAAGATTCTGAAGGGAATTGATAGGGAAGATAAAGACAGTCTATTTAACACAAGGGGCACACGCACAAGGGGACACAGGTGGAAACTGAGTGCCCAAATGAGCCACAGAGATATTAGAAAGAACTTTTTTAGTGTCAGAGTGGTTGACAAATGGAATGCATTAGGCAGTGATGTGGTGGAGGCTGACTCCATACACAGTTTCAAGTGTAGATATGACAGAGCCCAATAGGCTCAGGAATCTGTACACCTGTTGATTGACGGTTGAGAGGCGGGACCAAAGAGCCAGAGCTCAACCCCCGCAAACACAACTAGGTGAGTACACACACACACACACACACACACACACACACACACACACACATACACATACACAAACACAAACACACACACACACACACACACACACACACACACACACACACACACACACACACACACACACACACACATACACATACACAAACACAAACACACACACACACACACACACACACACATACACACACACACACACACACACACACACACACATACACATACACAAACACAAACACACACACACACACACACACATACACAAACACAAACACAAACCAAAACAAAAACAATCTAACGTCTGGCAACACCGCCAAGAAGCCCTTAAACATCGGCAGCGTCGCGTCAGTCTACAGGTCGGCGGAGGAGATGTGGCACCACCGCGGGGCGATGATGACGTCACCGGCCACCATGTCTATATAAGGGCCGTCAACAGCGATTTGTCACCAGTCGCGCGCCAGACATGTCCGGGGGACTGCGTTTGTTCCCTCTAGGCCTCCTCGGGCTGCCCTACGCCAAGCCTCAAGTATTATATGACGATATATATAGATATGTCCTCTCAGGTATATGCTATACTGTCTGCTGTGAAATATAGGATAGGTCAGGTATTGAAGCTTATTTATAGACGCCTTTTGTGGGGCGTCTATATGGCCTTTTGAGTGACGTCACTACAATTATATATATATAATAGTGACGTCACCACAACTATATATAATAGTGACGTCACTACAACTAATTTATCACATATATAGATTATATTTGTTTCAGGGATTTATTTTAAAATTTATGGGTTATTCTCAATTTTATTTTGGTTCAAATGAACATTTTTAACATTTAAGATTTATTTTACAGTTAATCAGATTTACAGTTAATCAGATTTACAGTTAATCAGATTTACAGTTAATCAGATTTACAATTTATCAAATTGAAATTTTGCATTTATTTTTCATTTCAAAATTTTTCAATTAAATCTCTTGTATTCAGCTAAATTATTAGTTTTGGTTCGGCTGAATTATCCAAATTTTTTTATATATTTTTTTTATTTTTTGCTATTATAAACATTTTTTTGAGTTTTGAGATTGTGTTAAGTTTTGATTGTTTATGTTTACAGCGTTTTAGAAGAGTTTGGCCTTCGTGTCTCAAGACATTGTTGACCCGTTGATGTTCTTGTGGTGTTTTCTGTCTCTCTCTCTCTGTCTCTCTCTGTCTCTGTCTCTATCTCTGTCTCTCACTCACGCCTATGCTATTTACCCACAGATCCTGAGAGTCATGAGGCCTTAAATAGGCTCAGTTACGGCCCCACGCCCATGATAAGACTCCGCCCCGCCGCCCACTACTCAAAATTGTGACGTCACTGTCCTAGTAGCCAATAGCGAGAGGCTCGAGGACACCAGCTGACCAATAGCGAGAGATTCAAGGACACCAGCTGACCAATGAGATTGAATTATTAGCTGACAAGCAGTAACGGACATTGAAACGTGTTTTAACTAAGGGAATTCGTTCAGACATGTGTCTATCCTACGTTTGAAACAAGTCTCTGGAGGGTTATTAAGGGCTGTCAGCCTCTGGAGGGTTATTAAGGCCTATCAACCTCTGGAGGGTTATTAAGGTCTATCAACCTCTAGAGGGGTTATTAAGACCTATCAACCTCTGGAGGGTTATTAAGGCCTATCAACCTCTAGAGGGTTATTAAGGCCTATCAACCTCTAGAGGGTTATTAAGGCCTATCAACCTCTGGAGGGTTATTAAGGCCTATCAACCTCTGGAGGGTTATTAAGGCCTATCAACCTCTGGAGGGTTATTAAGGCCTATCAACCTCTGGAGGGTTATTAAGACCTATCAACCTCTGGAGGGTTATTAAGACCTATCAACCTCTGGAGGGTTATTAAGACCTATCAACCTCTGGAGGGTTATTAAGGCCTATCAACCTCTGGAGGGTTGTTAAGGCCTATCAACCTCTGGAGGGTTATTAAGACCTATCAACCTCTGGAGGGTTATTAAGACCTATCAACCTCTGGAGGGTTATTAAGGCCTATCAACCTCTAGAGGGTTATTAAGACCTATCAACCTCTGGAGGGTTATTAAGACCTATCAACCTCTGGAGGGTTATTAAGGCCTATCAACCTCTGGAGGGTTATTAAGGCCTATCAACCTCTGGAGGGTTATTAAGACCTATCAACCTCTGGGGGTTATTAAGGCCTATCAACCTCTGGAGGGTTATTAAGGCCTATCAACCTCTGGAGGGTTATTAAGGCCTATCAACCTCTGGAGGGTTATTAAGACCTATCAACCTCTGGAGGGTTATTAAGGCCTATCAACCTCTGGAGGATTATTAAGACCTATCAACCTCTGGAGGGTTATTAAGGCCTATCAACCTCTAGAGGGTTATTAAGACCTATCAACCTCTGGGGGTTATTAAGGCCTGTCAACCTCTGGAGGGTTATTAAGGCCTATCAACCTCTGGAGGGTTATTAAGGCCTATCAACCTCTGGAGGGTTATTAAGACCTATCAACCTCTGGAGGGTTATTAAGGCCTATCAACCTCTGGAGGATTATTAAGACCTATCAACCTCTGGAGGGTTATTAAGGCCTATCAACCTCTAGAGGGATTATTGAAGGAGATATACACTGTGTATATATCAAGAGGGGACAGGAATACAGTGTGTATACCTATATACACGTGTATACACATGTATACAGGCAGCTGTATACCATACACACGGAGCCAGTATGACCAAGACATACACACCTGTGTATTAACAAGTACCTTGACAGATATACACAGAACAAAACACCTGTGTTGCAAAGAATTTCGAAAATACAGGCTTGTATTTTCAGGCAGGGGGGGGGGGGTGGGGTGTGGCAGGTCCAGCCGGAGATGTCAATGCCGCCTATAGCAGCCACCTGTCTATTGCGACCGATCTATGGTCCCAAAGGGCGAGGAGGTTGTATTAACTCCATGTGTATATCGACTGCCCTTTGTATTGTCCCGCGCCTCCTACAGGGCATAATACACATCTGGGGAGTGTATGGGTGTATGGGGGACTATACTGTTTGTATATTTCACCTGTGTTTGACCCCCATTAAGTAGGGGGGTTGCCTGTGCTCCCCTACCTCACCTGGGTAGGTAAACTCCTCCCTCCCTCCCTGCCCTTGAGGTAACCCCGTTTATGCCACCCACC